>NC_056743.1:1255807531-1255932531 GCF_019279795.1 Protopterus annectens
GAAAGGCATACACGTGAAGGTTGCTCCAACTGAAGGATAGTGCATCTATTTTCCAGGCTTTGGATGAAACAGCCTTGTGCAAAACAGAGGTAGTTGGAAATTCAGAGGAGAAGCGAACAGATCTATGTCTGGAGTTCCCAAGCCATGGTCAACTGACGAAACACCTGAGGATCCAACTTCCATTCGTGAGGATCCACCATTTGCCTGCTCAGAACATCCGCTAACGAATTCTGTACCCCTGGCAGAAACTGTGCTCGAAGAGTGATGTGCAGATCCAAAGCAGTTTCCCATAACAGCATTGCTTGTCTGCAAAGAGGGTAAGAATGAGTTCCCCCCTGCTTGTTGATGTACCACATGACAGTTGTGTTGTCTGTTCGAATCAACACCAGTCCCGGTCGAAGTAGATCCTTGAATGCTTTTAAGGCAAATTGAACTGCCAGCATCGCCTTCATATTGATATGCAAGTGAAGCAACTCCGGGGGCCAAAGGTCTTGAATCCATTTTCCTTTGAAATGAGCACCCCAGGCTGACTCAGAGGCGTCTGTCGTTAATATCTGACTTGCCTCTGGTTGGGTCACAGAGAGTCCCTTGTTTAGGTGACATTCCTGAGCCCACCACACATTCCTTCTGAATGCAAGGAAGAATCCGAATGACAGTGTCCAAATCGTGGCTGTGTTTGAGTCCAAACGCTTTTGAGATACCATTGTAACTTCCTCATATGCAGTTTGACATTGGGAAGTACTAGAATGCAAGATGCCATGAACCCCAAGGCTTGAAGGACTGTCCTTGCAGTCAGCCTGGACAGTACTGATAGCTGTAGGAAGTACTGGTGAAGATTTCTTTGTTTGTCCGGGGTAAGAAATGCCATCCGAGTCGCTGTATTCAGTCTCACACCCAGAAAACACATCTCTCGTGAGGGTGCTAGACTGGACTTTATTTCGTTCACAGAATACCCCAGGCATCTGAAAACTGTCATCACACACTGCAGATGTCGAAGTAGTTCGTGCTTGCCTCGAGCCAGTATCAAACAATCGTCCAGATAAGGATAAATCTGAATTCCTTTTAGTCTGAGAAAAGCTATTACTGGAGCCAGGACTTTTTGTGAATACCCTGGGCGCAGTAGATAAGCCAAAGGGCAATGCAGAGAACTGATAATGCAAATTCCCAGTCCGAAACCTCAGGAATTTCCTGCAACTGGGCCGGATAGGAATGTGAAGATAGGCCTCCTTGAGATCCAAAGTCACCATCCAGTGATCCCTGCCCAGCATAGGCAACAGCTGTTGCAGTGTTAACATCTTGAATTTCGGAATTTCCAGAAAGGTGTTTAGAATGGATAAATCCAGAATGGGCCTCCAAGTATTTCCTTCTTTGGCACTAAGAAAAGACGGAATAAAACCCTGTGCCCTTTCCAGAAGGAACTTCCTGTATTGCTCCCAACTGGAGCAGAGAAGAAATCTGTGCCTGTGCTTCCAGTCTTTGCTGATGAGGCACATCCGGCATACCGTTGAAAGGCGGGAATGTGTGAAAATAAAATTTGTAGCCTCGAGTTATAATGTCCAACACCCATTTGTCTTGGGTAACCAAATGCCAATTCCTTTAGAAAAGTCCCAGTTTTCCGCCTAGAGGAGCTGCCAGCAAAGCAGAGTCCGGCAGCTGAAGACACAGGTCATTGGGTCTGCTTCCAAAAGGACTGACCCCTGCCCTCCCCAGCAGAAGGGGTAGAAGAACTCAAAGACCTAGAAGTAACAGGGCCCTGAAAGGAAGCCCTACCTCTACCACGCCTCGACCTGTCTCTAGAATGAAAATCCGAAGAGGGAAAAGACCATCCCTTAGCAGGCCAATTCCTATTGAACTTAGGGGGCTGAACCTGTAAAAATTCCTTAACTGTCTGCATAGACTTAGCTTTTTCCTCCATTTTTTTTTTTTTTTAAAACTAATTCCACTGGAGGGCCAAAAAGAACATCAGATTGCAAAGGAGCATCCATAATTCGAGCTTAAACATGCTCTGACAAGGACTGATCTTTAAGCCAGGCATGTCTGCGAACAGAACTAGTAGCAGCCACCCTGGAAGAAGCTTGTAAAGCATCAAAACCACACTGCAGAGAATGCTTACCAACCTGGTCTGAAGCATGCACTAAATCCTGAAGCTCCTTACAGTCAATACCTTCAGCTAAAGCATCTACTTTACATTTCAATTGACTTAACAAAAAATTCTGATACCTGAGCATATGAAACTGACAATTTAAAGCCCTCATAGCCAAAGTAGAAGAGGTATACAGTTTTTTACCCCACCTATCCAGGGCCCTAGCATCCTTGTCCAGAGGAACTGGATTCTTAACCACAGAAGCCTTAACACCTTTGGGGCCTTGAGAAATAGTTTCTGGATCAGCCCTAGGACTCTTAAACAAGTACTTGTGAGCTTCCGGAACCCTGTAGTATCTATCTGGTTTAACAGGGGCAGGAGGCAGAGAATCTGGGTTAAGGGCAGCCTCAAAAACACATCCTGAACAACATCCAGTACAGGAGGAATAGCCAAGGGCCTGTGCTGAGGCAAAAACAAAAATTCTCTCAGCCTTTTACGAGAATCAGAATAATCCTGGCCTTCCCATTTGAAATGTTCCCTCATGGAATGCAAAGTTTCAGAGAAAGAAAAATCTTCTGGAGGGGACGCAGGGGGAGAAGCATCCTCAGCCTCCGAATCAGAATAGGGAGGGAAATCCTGAAGGTCTTCCACAGAGGAATCTGACTCATTGGAAGACTGAACCAAACCCTCCAACTCTGTCTCTACCCTGGGCCTCTTCTCAGGGGGGAGGCATGGAACCCCTAATTAAAGTAATCAAATCATCAGCCATCTTTAACATGTGCTTCCTAGGAGCTGGACCCTGGGGAAAAGCACCCGCAGGGGCAGACTTAGACTTAGAATGGCCTTTGCCTAGAGAAGGAGGAGGCTTAACCACCCTACGAGGGGAGGGAGCCAGACAGAGGAGCACCCTCAACCTGGCCTAACAAAGGAGAAGCCACCCCCTGTAGTAACAAAGGCTCCCCTTGACACTCAGGTACACTGTCAGAAAGAGCCACTGAAGCAGCCAGTGGTTCTACAGGACCGACGTCCGGAGTGGACGCCTCATCCTGCTTGGACCGCAAAGACTTTTCTTTGCGCTTCTTAGAAGAGCCAGTCGGAGAATCCGACGGCATGTTGTAATTACAACGTTTACAAAACACCAGCCTAGCACAGTCCAACCGACGTTTAATAGTACGCTTATTAAAAGTAGCACAAAAGCGACACCCAACAACGTCGTGCTCAGGCCCTAAACAAGGAATGCAGAGTGAATGGTAATCCCTATGAGGAATCTGTTTCCCACAAGAAATACAGTTATTAACTTTTTCTGACATCCGTCAATACTGAGACAAGAAAAAGACAAAAAAAAAAAGTCCCCAACTTAGCCCAACTTGGTTTCCGGTCTGAAACTCGAAAACCGACAATTCCAGAACGCCGAACGGCACTTGCAAATTCTGCTTCTGCTCAGGACCATGCGGCAAGAAAGACTGAAGTTATGGCGTCGGTCATGCGCATTTATACTGACACCACGTCAGTCTTGGGCGCCATGACCGACGCCAGATCTAGCCCTTTGGTATTCGGGCCGATGGTGGGCAGCGGAGTACCCATTAGTCAGGACTGCAGCAATGGGAGACGACGAACATCATACCACTTACCTGTGAGGAGCCACACTTCCTTTTGGCAAGGTACACCAAGTACCACCAGTTATGAATTGCTGTACAAGGTGACTGCATGGGCAGTCTTAGATGACAAGTCATCCTAAGCAAACTGTTCCAATGCACCCCCAACCCACCATCACCCTGGCACACACCCAATGCTTCCCCATTTTCCTCCCATCCTTGCCTCTAAATACAATCTACAATACTTCAGTTTTCACATAGCATGTGTAATAAGACTGCTGAAAAGCAAGACAAACTATCAAAATATCCTTACTGGCAGAGGCCATACAGTACAAATAGTGTAGGAATATAATTTAGCTGGGAGAAGCTAACAGGTTCTAAATGCTTTCAGATGCATTGCGACACTCCAACCTACAGTCAAATGATAGTCCACACTTTTTTTTATTCAGGGCAAGGTAAGAAACTATTTAAGGAAAAAATGGGTTGTGTTGAAGACTGAACACATGGTAGTTACTAGGAGATAGTTTATGGACAAATACTATTCTAAGAAAATGCTTGTGACTGGCACAAAATTATTTTCTGGGATGACTGCCTTCCTCTCTACCAACCCCCCCCAAAAAAAGATAGTCTCTTTAGTTGTACCCCTCTGTCGTTAAAGTGGGATGAAAGTGAATGGACAAATGTCTATAGCTGCCACCAGCCAACACACAACTTCAAATATATATCTACACAGTAGACCTCTTCAACCATCACCCCAAAAGGCAGACACACTTTCACTGGTTTGAATTCAAAAGGTTACACAAAAAAAAAGTAAAAGCAGATATAACAGCTACATATTTAAATCTACTGCTATTGGATGTACATATGCAGTGTGCCTCCTTTCTCTCACCCAAAGAAGACAGCCATGTGTACATGCAACTCATTTCAATTGTGGAGAAAGTAATGGAGGGGAGGCGGGGACTAATTCCAACTTGTTCCTACAAATGCACACTGGCCACAGACAAAATTATAGTGAATACCCTTGAAGTGTGACTGAGAATGTTAAAGAAATAATGAACTCATTGCCACCAGCCAACACACAAGCTAAACTAACCTTCTGTGCACACATCTGAAATTTTACAATAGAGACAATTAAAAAAGATAATGATCACAGTATTCCCAGCCACCACACAAACTATAGTAATCTGTGTCCAGGACTGAGTAGGGTCAATTTTAGATTAAGTAGGATCCATGCAAGGCATGCTGGACAAGCCACGCTGCTTCGCAAGGGACGGCTTGCACCTGTCACCCCTGGGATTCCGGATATTGGCAAAGGCTCTTGCCACCCCCATAGTGCCTTTTTTAGGCAAGGCTCAAATTCTAAACCTACCACCCTAGAACACAAAAAAGGAAAAAAACTAAGGGTAATGCTGCTCAATGCCAGAAGTCTAAATCTCAAAATGCACGCACTCGAGGCCCTTCTCAGTATGGAGAACATCGATGTCTGTGCAGTGACAGAAACCTGGTTCAAGGCTCCTGAGAGCACCCCAGCACTATCAGGTTTTACCTCTTATCATGCGTTCCGGCCCCAAAATCCGGACAATACCAAGAAAGGAGGGGGGGTATCCATATTCAAAGACACCCACACCTCAAGACTGGTGGCAACGCACGATGCATCGGAGACCATCCAGGTGCAATTAACCATAGGCAAGACTGCTCTACAAATTGTAGCATGTTACAGGCCACCCTCACAAACTCAGGAACCTCACATGGCCTTCCTGAAAACACTAGAGGGGATAAATGTATCACCAAACACCATCATACTAGGTGACTTCAATTACCCTAATATAGACTGGGAACACTACTCAAGCCCAAACACCCTAGCCCAAAAGTTCCTGGAATTCATAAACTCAAATGCCATGGAACAACTAGTCACCATCCCCACAAGAGGAGAAAACATACTTGATCTCATCATCACGAACATGGGAGCACAATGTTCAACACCGGAAGTATACCCCTCACTGGTGAGATCAGATCACAAACTAATCTCGCTGGAGGTCCTCATCCCACCCCCACCTGAAATAAAAAAGACCACAGTAAAGAACTTCTCGAAAGCCGACTTCACACTTCTAAAGACTAGTGTGGTCTCCTTTAAGGCCCCAGAGCCTGCAGAAAACAGTACTCAAGCCGCTGAATCACTTACAAATGCCTTCTACCAGCACCTGCAGGACTGCATGGATAAGGCAATCCCAAGCAAAACAAAGACTCTTTGTACCAAAGGCAAGCGTCCAGTCTGGTGGACCCCAGCCATAAACAAACTCTACAACAAAAGAGGAAGCTACTACAAGATAGAGCAAAATCCTTAAAAGGTAAGACACCCTTGATCACTATAAGTAAAAAACTAAGAGCTCTCATAAAATCATCCAAAGCAAATTTTGAGAGAAAAATAGCTAAAGACTCAAAAGACAATCATAAGGCCTTCTTTAGCTATGTTAGAAACCTGGGAGGAAACTCCCAGATATGCTCAGAACTAGTTCAAAATGATGTGAAGATTACTGATCCTACAGACATTGCCAACATACTGGCTGACAGGTTCAGTGCAAACTTCTCCCCCAAAAGGAGAGATATCTATACCAAGCGATTGCAGCCCCCAAACATCTCCAACGCCCAAGTGAGAACTGCTCTCTCCAAAGCAAAAAACACAGCATCCATGGGACCTGATGGTGTCCCCGGCTGTGTGCTCCATGAACTCAACGAGGAATTAAACCAACAGCTAGGACAGCTGTTTAATCATAGTCTTACCTCTGGATACGTACCCAGGGAGTGGCGCACTACAACTGTGGTCCCACTTCACAAAGGCGGTGCCTCCACCGACCCTGAAATTACCGCCCATTAGCTTGACAAGCCTTATCTGCAAAGCCATGGAGAGGATCATAATGGACCTCATAAATAAAGACATAGGGAATTTGCAGACTTTGGATCCATCCCAGTTTGGCTTTGTCAAAGGCAGATCATGCCTTCTAAACTTGGTTGACTTTTTGAAACAGTCACCAAAGCCATTGATGAGGGAAAGGCAGTCCATACAGCCTACCTCGATCTGGCGAAGGCCTTCGATACAATACCCCACTTGGGTATCATTGAAAAACTCATCAGCTTAAATGTTAACCCATACATCACAAGATGGGTTGCAAACTGGCTGAGTGACAGAACCCACAGGGTCAGAGTTGCTGGAGCCATGTCAGACTCAAAGCCAGTCACAAGTGGTGTACCACAGGGCTCAGTCCTGGGCCCACTCTTGTTTGGCATCTACTTTTCCGAAGTACAAGCAAACACAGGAGGGTTATGGCTGACAAAGTTTGCAGATGACTGCAAACTGGGTGCCATAGTAGAAAACACATCTGACACAGATATCCTTCAGAAGGGTCTCACAGAAACGGATAACTGGTGCCAGAGCCATGGCCTAAAGTTAAATGCCAAAAATGCATAGTCATACCCTTCGGGAAAAACAAGGTTACCCCTAGCTACCAAATAGGTGGCAATCCACTGAGCACAGAAGAAGTTATCAGGGACCTGGGGACCCAGGTTGATAGTAGTCTGTCATTCGACACCCATGTAGCTAAAGTAGTTAGGAAGACCTTCTACATTGCCCACCTTATCATGAAGGGATTCTCATCTAGATCGGTCATAGTCTCCCTATACTCATCACTCATCAGACCAATGATTGAGTACAATGCCCCATTCGGAATGTATCTGACCCGACACTTGCAGCAGCTGGAGAGGCCACAAATGTTCCTCACCAAAAGGATAAAGGGTCTCAAACATCTGTCCTATGCTGCCCGACTGAAAGAACTCCAGCTCTATTCAGTCGCACGCTTGCTCAGAGGTGACCTTTGCCTAACATACAAGGCCATGTCAAACCCAGATTTGATGAATATGCTTCACCTCAAAAATCTAGATCCGTCAGAGTCACAAGGGCGGGAGACTTAAACCTCGACACGGCTATTAATAGGACGTGCTGGAGGGATAGATTCATCACCCAAAGACTCCCTATGCTGTGGAATAAAATCCCGGTATATGTGAGGCAGAGCACCTCGCTGGCCTTGTTCAAGAGAAATCTTGACCAATGGATGGGAGATCGCAGATATACCCCAGGGATTACCTCAGTGTCACTGCTCAACAGAGGCACAGCAAAATAATGGGTATAGTTCCCCATACTAAAGGGGTGGCGTAAGCCACAAAACTATGGGCTAGGCTTGTAAATGCCCTCGGGCAGATAGCCTAGTATGAACCTATGAACTTACTAAGCCACTTCTACACCCAGAAATGAGTCAGAAATACCAAGAGTCTAAACGGTTTGCAATTCATTTCACACCCTATATTTTCAATACTGGAAAGGTACACACTTACACTGACCATGCCCCAGACAAGCCAGGTCTATCAAGACAGACACCCACATACCATGCTTTCTACAGACAACTGGGTTCATAAGTTTGTACTAGGCAAACAGCCACTGGGGCCTTTTTGAGCCTAGCTATGCAGCCCACATCTATAAGTTCTGGCAGCCTTGGTAATGTAAGCAGGGGCTTGGCAGATTAACATTTACATGCAGGGGCCTAGCAGATGAACCATTTACAGAAGAGCATCAATTTACCTAAGACATGCATTTGAAGTATTGGAGGAAATCGATGCACCTGAATAAAACCTACACAAAGACAAGGATAACATACAGACGCTGCAAAAACAGAACCATAACCAAGAATTCAAACATGAAGGCAGCATTGTGAGATGCAAACAGTATTCACTGTGTTACTGTACCAACACGGTTTTCCTTTCCCACACATCCTACCCAGACCACCAAAAATAGCCACTCACTGTGATGGAAAAAAAAAAAAAAAAAAAAAATTACAGCCAACCTGTTACTCAAATGTACATTAACATCTCCCCCTACACACACAAGCATATATCACAATAATGATCAGTTTTCCACATAATTTGAGTGCAGATAAAGAAACTCAAGCGAACTAGTAAAAATCTTAGGAAACATACTTGAGGAAATTAAATGTGTTTGCTCTCAATGATTCAATCACCTTGCAAGTATTTACCATAAACGGACTTCCTGACAGAACTTTATTCCCTATTAGGAAAAATTCCTGACAGGTGGCAACCTAAAGACTAAGAATATATCAAATGTGCATTAGACCACCTAACCAGTTGTGTTCAGGTAGAGTGATAAATACACACACGGTTCGTTTGTACATTATGTTTAGTCACTCGTGACTAAAGACGGTCAATTTCTGGAGTTGTACTCTTTTCCACATCGTACTTCTGAGACTACTAGCATCTTAAACACTCGAGTTATTCCTCCTCACTACCGTGACTTCCGCCAAACTTTCCCCATGTGTCAATTACCAAGACACAGTACAGGGAGCTATATACCAAACTACGATTTTCGCAAAATGCCCACTTTTCTGTCTCATATTTTTAGCCCGTTATGTTTCTGGCAAATCATTGCCAAATCTTTGAGGAATGTCACACAATAATGACAAACTTCGGATTCAACTTCATACCCTTCAGAAATTCATGCCAATGCAAAACCTGTTATTCTACGAACTTTCCAAGTTTGTAAGAGAAATACTTAGAAAAAGTGTCCCTATTTTTGGCCATTTGTCCAGACTTCTTGTTCTGAAAGGTTGACAGCTATAACTACACTATACATTTCCAAAAAAATCGCAATCACACAAGCGCCAATTTAAGTTCACATGCATGCAAAACTACTACGAGAAAACAGCTTACTTCAAAGTTGGCAAATCAATGTAATAATGAAAATAAACACACTTTTCCAACATACCACCTTTTATAAAACCGGTGTAATGTAAAGCCACATTATCACGTACTTAGTACTTGATGCCTTATAATTCTACAAACATGTTTCCTCCACCGCCACTTTCTTGTGTTACAAAAAGAAGTGACCGCTGCGATTGCGACTTTGATATTAAAGTTCCTTCCGGTAACTTCAGCTGGAAGGAATAATTTGAAGTAATTTCATTTAAAGCATTATCAGACGTAAATTTTATTATTATATCTAAATGAACAGCTTATTAGCCCAATATAACCGAACACTCAATCCACAGCAGCAAGAAATATTTTTAGACAGGTGATTCACACAAACGAGCTTTTCTATAGGTGGATTGGAAAAGTGCATCTGAAACTAATTCCGGTTAAGCATTGGCTTTGTGTAGTTAATGTTGCAGAGCAACGAAGTTCCGTTTGTCAAATAGCTAAGATTTGCTTTCCTTTTGTTATCCAGTGCAGAGGATTGTTTACTGTGACCCATTTGTATGCTCTCATTTTGCCTCCTAGGTTATTTTGAAGATAGCAAACACAATATAACCAACGCCAGTCATTAGTTTTCATACGTTTTGTTAAAAAAACTCATCTTGATACAAAACTTGTTCATAGGCGAGTATTGGGACAGCAACAGAAGGGAGGGAGTCAACCTAACCATGCTTCCAAATGTATTTAGCAGTTTTAATGGCCTAGGTTCGCACGGGCGGTAAAACATTTATAGGCTGCCGGTGTTTTCTGGAGACATAGGTGTCAGACCAGGGTACATTTTCAATTACTTGCCCACTGATCTAAGTTATCGGCTATTTTGAGGATCGATAACCCACCAGATGCGCAGTAGCAAACATTTATACAGTAGATTATACTAGAGGTATGATAACCGCAGTATTACCTTCCAAGCTTGTAAGCAGCAAAACATTACTTCAAAGACAGTCATGAAGCAGATACAGTCTAGCTAGAAAGTAATCTAAAGCACGAGTATTTTTACAGTAAGAAAAGGCAAAAACGCATCATTTACTTTACCCGGAGGCTATTCACATTAAAATTAGTTTGTAGAACCTTACTGCCTGTTGTACATCACATTTCAGTCAGTCGGGCAGAGTTCACACCACTCAAAACTGTTTCTCTAAACAATACTTTTAAAGGCTGAAAGCGTTTGCAGTAGCAGCACCGTTGCACAGCACTTGTTGGGGGTGGTGCAGGGGGGTTTGCCCCACTGAAAAAGTAAAAAATTTCGATGAATGGAGTTCGTTGTGTGCATAAATATTTTGTAAGGGGCTGTATCTGGCAAAGGAACCCGCTAAAACATTACAGACTAATTCTCAAACCCGCTGCTTCTTTTACAGTAAAAGTCATTGCTGACGTTTTGCTCTTTAAAGAGCTGTTTTTTGAAGCTTTAAATACTACATTATACCGTGTCAATCATGGTGTATTTACATACTGAAACTCTGCCCGCCACCTTGTCAAACAGGCCACGCCCATTCCTGAACGAACGGAAGGGTGGTTTAACCATCTTCAATATCGTCTCATTATCTAGCAAAACAGTCAAGGCAGCTCATTTTTCTCGTCTGACCCTTCATCTGAGGTTAGGGTTACCACCTGTCCCACTTTGCGAGGGACAGTCCCTCTTTGGGCAGTTGTGTCCTGCAAAAAATGTGAAAATATGGCAGATGTCCTGAGATTTTAGGACAAAATTATTTTCTATATTTTATTTAATAGTTGCATAAAACAGTTATTCTGTATCTAAAACACCTAAAAGTTATAAGAAACAGAATAAGGAACTAAAATGCTACAAGAATAAACTTTTATTCAGGCAAAAAACTGAAGTTCTGCCCTTTGTATGTTATTCTGTATCTGAAACACCTAAATGTTTATAAGAAACAGAATAAGGAACTAAAATGCTACAAGAATAAACTTTTATTCAGGCAAAAAACTGAAGTTCTGTCCTTTGTACTGGCCGTGGGTATGTTTTTGCCCTGCAAAATCAGATGTTTGTAGCACAAATGTCCCACTTTGGGCATTTGGCAAGGTGGCAACCCCATCTGAGGTGTCCATATTACTGTCCAGTACCTCTTCTGAATCCAAGCCAGTTCCATCCGCAGGGCCGGTGCTAGCATTTTTTGGAGCCCCCAGCAAGGTTCAAGTTGGGGGCCCTACTCAAGAGAACATCAAGCGTGACCACATTGCCATTGCACCTCCGTCCCTCTCAAGCTCATCCAGCACCATTTAACCACTAGTGTCACTACATTCAGATTATTAAGAATTGATGTGCCAAGCCACAGACTGGCATTTAGTACCAAATTTACATTACAATAAACTTCTGTACTACAGTACGGTAGCTAATCATAGGTACACACATTGACTGACAATACCAATGTTGCATTAAGACAACCCCCTGTGCCATAGTAAGGTAGCTACTCACAGGTGCACACTGACTAGCATTTAGTACCAATGTTACAATCCTGATAAACCCCTGTACCACAGCAAGGTAGCGACTCACAGGTGCACACACTGACTGGAATACAGTACCAATGTGACATTATGAAACCCCTGTACCACAGCAAGGTTGCCACTCACAGATGCAGAGACTGACTGCATACTCAACTGCCCAGATTTTCAAAGAATGTCCAGATGTGACTCGTTTGGTCTGTTCCTCAATTTAGAGTTTTTTGGATTTTTTGTGGCAAATCATTGATGACTGAATTCATTAAATGACAGGCATTTCAGTTTAACTTCATATACCCTTCAGAACATTCATGGTAAGACCTTTTATTCTAACATTTTAAGTTTATAAGAGCAATATTTAAAATTTGCCCAGATCTTTGGGGCTGGAACTCCATTATCTGTGGCTTTGTCCAGATTTTGTGCCAGGAGATAGAGCTACAGCTGGCATTTAGTAGCAATGTTACATTATGACAAGCCTCTGTACCGCATTAAGGTAGCCAGTCCCAAATAGGTACACAAAGACACCCACAATGACTCCCCAAAGACACCCACAATGACTCCCCAAAGACACCCACAATGACTCCCCAAAGACACCCACAATGACTCCCCAAAGACACCCACATTGACTCCCCAAAGACACCCACATTGACTCCCCAAAGACACCCACATTGACTCCCCAAAGACACCCACATTGACTGGCATTTAGTAGCAATGTTGTTACATTACGATAAGCCTCTGTACCGCATCAAGGTAGCCAGTCCCAGAGGTACACAAAGACAGAGACACAGACTCCCACACACAGAGAGACACAGACACATGATAAAGACTGCACTACAGCAAGACTGAACATTAACACCCACACAATTACTGACATGCAGAACAGTCACACTGCAGATGTACACAACACAGCTATAGGACACAGAAAAGACTACAGACAACATATAAGGGAAAGCCATGGGGTTTACAGAGCCTGAGGCAGACTCAAACCCATGCACAAGAGAGTAATGGGGATTAGTAAGTCTGACACAGGCAGACTCAAACCCAGAGAGAAAAAGGTAAATACCAAAGTGGCATTCATCTTCCATGTGCATTTTTACCTCTTCAGCTTCTGACTGCTGCCACTTGTCTGTTCTTCCTTCACTTCTGTCCTAGCCCCTGATGAGTCCTGCTATTCCCAACTGTCCTACCATCCTGAAGAGTCCTGCCACTACCCTGCCATTCCACATGAGTCCTTCTGCTCCCAAGTCCTGCCACTACCTTGCCGCTCCACACAAGTCCTTCTGCTCCCTACAAGTCCTGCCACTACCCTGCCGCTCCACACGAGTCCTTCTCCTAACAAGTCCTGCCACTCCCGAGTCCAGCTGCTCCTAGCTGCCTTTGCCTAACATCCTGCTAGTTCCATCATCATGGTCCTACCTGTTGGAGGTACGCAAACAAAAAAAGTGAATACACAGCATACAAGCCACACTAAAGTACTACCTGAAAATTACTGCCCGACAGCATTATAAAAGATTACTGGAAAGGAAATATGAGCACATACCTAATCTACAGTTTTACTGGGATCTTACTAATTTTCTTCCAGACAAAGTCTTCAATGAGGCTGCCATGTGATACACTTTGTCACACTTCATCCCACTTCATGCTCAATTGAGAGCACAGCTAAGCCTGAAAGTCTCTCCTGACTCATTGACAAACGCAGGTATGTCAATATGAGTTTCAGCTTAGAAAAGCTGCGTTCTGCAGTAGCCACTGTAACGGGTGCAGTCAAATAAATGTGCAGTGAAACATTATATATATAGTCTTGCAAGTGGTTGCGAATAAGGAAATTTAACAGTCAGTGGTGATGATTCGTTATCATTCGAGAAAGGCTTTTAAGTGTGTGTCCAAGGTCAGAGTCATCAATATCACAGTGGCCACTTATTCTTGTCAGTCAGTTGTTCTTTGAGCCTTGCAGTGTGTCTTCTGCAACATCACTCAAGGCTTTAATAATATTTGATAAAAATCCAAAGGCCTTATCAAACTCAGAAAGCTGCTGAAACGATTGGATTGTTGTGTCCAGCAGCACATTGAAGAACTCCACACGGAATTTTACCACTGGATCCTGTACAGTCTGAATCTTCTCCTTCATATAGTCAAAGAACCGTTTCTTTCCTCTGTCTCTTTTCTTGAAATGTGGTGCCAACATCCAGTTCTTCCGCTATCTTGGAGGCTTTGCCCATGGCATGTTGAAATCCCGTTTCTCTAATTCTTTAGCAGGTCCATAGTGGATGCCAGCACTTTGACACATGTCAAAATATCAGATGGACACTGCAGAACTTTGCTTGTGCGATTTACCTCTGTCAGCACATCATACCAAACCACTAAACATACAATGAACTGGTATGACATAAGTTCTGAGCACAGTCCTCTTGCTTGTTGATATGTTGCAGCATCATTTGTACATACTGCTTGACCCAGCTCCTGTAATGCCTCATTGACTCCCTTCAACCGAAATCTTACTGCCTTGACAGAGTCTATCCTGCATTCCCAGCGAGTCTGACAGTGGCTTCACAGTGACATGTGTGCCATTTTAAGATCTGCCATCGACTTGTTGATGTTGAACAGAGTAAGTAAATGTTCTGCAAACATCAAAAGAATGACACTGCCTGTACTGATGAATGTGCTCCATCACCAACTAGAAGATTTAAATTATGGCAGGCACACTGCACATAAAAAGTCCTTGAATTCATCTGTTTTATCCGGGCCTGCAGTCCAGTGAGTTTCCCCTTCATGTTGCTGCCATTGTTGTATCCTTGTCCTCGACAGTCAATGTCCAGTTGATGATTTTGAAGAGTCTGAAGAGCTTCTGTCAGTCCTGCCCCAGTTGTCATTCACAGGCACAAATCCCAGAAAATGTTCAACTGTGGCTGCAGTCTGTGAAATATCCGCATACTGAACTACTACAGTCATTTGCTCTTGATTGCTGATGTCTGGCGTGCAATCAAGAATCACAGAAAAGTACCTAGCGTCCTTCACCTTCCCTGCAATGATCCTTAAAACATTTGCAATCAGCTGGATAACTTCATTCTGTATGTCCTTCCAAAGATAGTGATCCATTATGTCTTTATTATGAATACGACGCAAATGTTCAGCCATGACAGGGTCAAACTGTGACAAAAGTTGCACTTGACCTAAGAAGTTGCCATTGCCATAGGTGTCCAGGGCATCAGTTGTATCACAGAATGCCATGTTCCATTCTGCCAAGTACTGGACAACAGCAATAATGTGTTCTAACACACCACGCCATGGAGTTCTCCTTTTCAACCACTGCGTGTCTCTTATCTATAGTCTGCATACTCTATTCTGTTTAGTTCCTTCCACTTCATCGTGCATGCCATATGCTCTGGCGCTCGGTCATGGCTGTGTAATGCTTTGGACATCTCTCTCCATGCTTTGTAACCACCTGACTTGAAAAGATGGTTAGAATGTCCAAACAATTTGCATGGAAAGCAAAACAGTGCATCCTTTGAGACCGAATATGTCAGCCAAGTGCGTTTTGCTCTCGCTCCATTAGGCAGCACATGGAAATAGTTCTCAGATGTAAATCTTTTTCTGCTCATTGACTGGGAACTGTGGTAACACCACTTGCACAGGTCCATGCTGAATGGCAGCTACCCTAAACTCATCCCTAATCAAGTCTGGCCAAGTCCCTAGATCCTCTAAAGATGTACCTGACACTCCCTGCAAGTCATAGGCCACATCTGTCACTATGGAAGTATGGACTCCTTCTGTATCAAAGTTTGGTGATCCAGGCAACACCTCAGGTGAATCTGCATTTGCTGCCATGCTTTCACCCATGGTAATGGCTGTAGGTCCACAGGAAGTAGCCTGTGGTGTGGCCACAAAAGAGTGGTCACTTTCTAGTGAAAGGATGCTGGCCTTACAGTGGTCAGGCTAATGCAGAACCATTGTGTTGTCCTGAAGGCAGACCCTGAATCCCCCCTCTCCGATGAGTCACAGAAAAATGTCATAATGGAACCCTGTCTCTTTGCATCCTCATTCCTCTGCTGCTGAAGCTTTCTTTTTGCTGCTCCTGACAAATATGTACGCTTCATCTCTAACTGGGAATGGAAGTAAAGCAGAATTACTACACATGCAGAGTCCTTTTGTCATACTGTTATTAAAAATGCTTAATGACTTGCATTGACATCAGTCACTACTGCACTGCAGGCAGAAAGACTGAAGAATGACTAACCGGTAGGCACAAAGTAATGAGAGGCCCAGGTTACAGTTTCATGTTAAATATCTAACACTAGAGGTGAACTTCAGCTTTTTCTACACAATTCTTGCCCAGTCATTCCCGTAAACATGTGAAGAGGCCACAAATGATGCAAAAGATCAATATTACAAGCTCTCAGACTAAAGTCTGAAAGAACTAATGACTAGGAGAGGCACAGATTTGAAGGGGAACACACCAAACTGAGGCAAGACAAATGTTATGGTACAATACAGACTACACAGGCCCACTACCTCTCAATCTCTTAGACTTGAACAAATCAAAATCATTGGTTGAACAAAGGAGTGAAGTCATGGATTTGCTAGAAAACCTCATTTGTGAGGGATGAAGATGTGGCACACAGACGGGAGACTGACATTCTCACAACCCCTATTAGCACAAGATCAGTGTACAAAAGCATAAATCCAAGGAATGTACCATGCATTACGTGGAGGGTATGAAACAAGAAGTCCATTTCTGTTAGTAGCCTCAGCCATCTGCATTGTGCTATGCAATCATTTTGAGAGACCAGGCTAAAAACCAAAAACATCTGGACACAATTCTCACAGGCCCCATCAACCTCCAAAACTCAACTTAATTCAGACAGCCAAAAAACTTGTATAGCAGAGCAGTGTTTGCAGTAGTATGCATTAAAGACATCAGTACATTCTCTGGAATTCTTACCCCCCATCTCGGCAAAATTTTGGACAAAGTGAAAAAAAAAATACCAATGTGCTTATACAGTCTGTGACCCCCCCCCCCCCCCACATTACAAAAAGAACTCCAGGCAAACAATGGGCACTGCAACATTCTCACAGGCCCTAACCACACTCCCAAACTTTCAATACAATAGCTATGGACCATAAAAATAAGTCATTGCAACAAGGCATATCAAGGACAGTTAGACAGTACTATAAACAGATAGCAGAACAGTGTTTGCATTAGCAGGCATTAAGATATAGGTAGGTACTAGGCTATCAGCCCTAGGGCCCATACAAGCCTAGCCAAAAAATGTACCCTGGCTTTCACCACCCAAGAAAATTATTTTCCTGTGCCCCTGTCGAGCAGAGCCACAGAAGTGATCCCCGGGGTGAATTTCCCATTTCCCATCCAATCAAGTTTTTTCTTGAAGTGTGTTAATGAGGAGCTCTGTTTGACATAGATAAGTAGTCTGTTCCAGAGTATGGGAAGTCTCTGGGACAGGAATCTATCCCTCCAGCATGTTCTGTTTATTGTGGTGACAAGGTTAAGGTCCCTAGAGCATGTAGCTCAGAGGGATTTCTTTAAGTGGAGCATGTCCAACAGCTCTGGGTTTGACATAGCTTTGTATGTTAGGCAGAGATCACCCCTGAGTAGGCGATATGCGATGGAGTAAAGCTGTAGTTTTTTTAGATGGTCTGCATAGGGCATCTGTTTGAGGCCAGTAATCCTCTTTGTGAGGTATTTCTGTGGTCTTTCCAGTTGTTGTAGAGGTCTTGTGAGGTACATACCAAAAGGGGCATTGTACTCTATAATGGGTCTAATGAGTGATGAGTAGAGGGGAACAATGACCTCTTTTTCTGGATGAGAATCCTTTTGTGATGAGATGAGCCACGTAGAAGGATTTCCTGACCACTGGTGATGTGATTATCAAAGGAGAGACTACTGTCCACCTGTGTCCCAAGGTCTCACATTTTCAGCATTAAAGTAGACTACCAGCTATGTGTTAGCTCATGGGTACAGAGTTTTTACCAAAGGGAATGACGATACACTTTTTGGCATTGAGCTTCAGGTCATGGCTTTGACACCAGGTATCTGTCTCAGTGAGGCCCTTTTGTAGTTTGTCCACATCATTAGGAGTTTCGATTATGGCTCCTAGTTTGCAGTCATCTGCAAACTTTGTTAATAAAGACCTTCTGTGTTGGCCTGCACTTCAGAGAAGTAGATACCAAACAGGAGAGGACCCAGGAATGAACCCTGTGGTACTCCACTTGTCACTGGTCTGATGTCAGATTTGGAATCCACTACTTTCACAGTGTGGGTTCTCTCCATGAGCCAGTTGGCAACCCATCTTGTGACATAGGGATTTATACCTAGTTTAATGAGCTTATCTATAATTCCAGAGCGGGGGATGGTGTCGAAAGCCTTGGCGAGATCTAGATAAGCTGTGTGAACCATTTTACCCTCATCCATGGCTTTGGTGACTGCTTCAAAGAAGTCAGTCTGTGACCCCCATTACAAAAAGAACTCCAGGCAAACAATGGACACTGCAACATTCTCACAGGCCCTAACCACACTCCCAAACTTTCAATACAATAGCTATGGACCATAAAAATAAGTCACTGCAACAAGGCATATCAAGGACAGTTAGACAGCACTATAAACAGACAGAACAGTGTTTGCATTAGCAGGCATTAAGATATCAGTATATTCTGCAGAATTCTTACCCCCCCCAAGTCTAGGCAGAATTCTGGATGAAGTGAAAACAAAAAGGCATAGCATAAACAATGTGCTTACAGTCTGTGACCCCCTATTAAAAATACTCCAAGCAAACAATGGACACTGCAACATTCACACAGGCCCTAACCACACTCCCAAACTTTCAACACATTAACTACGGACAACGAAAAAAGTTAAGCCATTGCATCAGTAGTACATTGTTGGTAAACACAATAGTAGCATAACAGGGTTTGCATTAGTATACATTCGAACATCTACACCTTCTGCAACATTCTCACAGCTGCTAACTACCCTCCTGACATTAGGCATGGTAAACAATGCACAAGTCCTCTCAACCTCCAAAGAGCATAATTCAGACAGCCAACAACTACAGAACAAGGCGCAACATCAGGGATAGTTGAACAGTACTATAAACCTAGATAGCTGAAGTGTGTTTACATTAGAATGTATTAAGATATCAGGCCCCATCAACCTCCAAATAGCATAAT
Source organism: Protopterus annectens (assembly GCF_019279795.1). NCBI lineage: Eukaryota > Metazoa > Chordata > Ceratodontiformes > Protopteridae > Protopterus > Protopterus annectens. The sequence continues at coordinate 1,255,826,660 of NC_056743.1, forward strand.
TCAAACAGCCAAAAATAACTGCAGAACAAGCTGTAACATCTGGGATATTTAAACTGCACTATAAAACTAGACAGCAGAACAATGATAATGCATTAAGATAGCAGTACATTCTGCGGAATTCTCACCCCCCCCCCCCCAGCCGATGCACGATAATCCTGGATAAAGTGAAAACCAAACATAGGCGTAGCATTAACAATGTGCTTATACCACTTAGTGTGTGTGGCCCCACATTAAAAACTTCAGGCAAGCATTGAACACTGCAACATTCTCACAGCCACTAACTACTCTCCCAACATAGGGCTTTTTAAACAATGTACAGGTGCCAGCATATTCCAAATTACATAATCCAAACAGCCAAAAATAACTCAGAACAAGCTGTAACACTAGGGATATTTAAACAGTACTATAACCCTCGACAGAACAGCATTTGCATTAGCATGCATTAAGATAGCAGTACATTCTGCAGAAATCCACCCCCCAGCCGATGCGCAATAATCCTGGATAAAGTGAAAACCAAAAACATAGCGTAGCATTAACAATGTCCTTATACAGTACATGACCCCCATTAAAAAGGCTCCAGTCAAACACTGAACACTGCAACATTCTCACAGGCCCTAACCACACTCCCAAACTTTCAACACATTAACTACAGACAACGAAAAAGTTGCAGTCATTGCATCAGTGAGTAGAACATTGCAGTTATATACAATAGTAGTGTAACAAGGCTTGCATTAGTATACATTCAAAACATCTATGCCTTCAGCAGCAACATTCTCACAGCTTTAAACTACCCTCCCAACATTATGCATTTTAAGCAACGTACATGCCCCATCAACCTCCTAACCTCTCAGCACAATTCAAACAGCCAAAAAAACTGCAGAACAAGGTGCAACAGAGATAGTGTAATACAGTACTATAAACCTAGATAGCAGAACAGTGTCTAACAAATGTGTAAAAAAACTCAAAACCTACTGCAAATTCAGTTGACAATCTACCAACAGTTTCAAAAAGTAGCAGTTGAAGCCAGTTCTTATCCTGAATACTTAAAGATCCATTACTGAGCAGTACACATCCCAACCATCTGGAAAATATACATTATACCCTTGCACAAAGGTGGAAGCTTGAGCGAACTTAAATTATAGGCCAAGAGCAATTCACCAGTTCTTATCCTGAATACTTAAAGATCCATTACTGAGCAGTACACATCCCAACCATCTGGAAAATATACATTATACCCTTGCACAAAGGTGGAAGCTTGAGCGAACTTAAATTATAGGCCAAGAGCAATTCACCAGTTCTTATCCTGAATACTTAAAGATCCATTACTGAGCAGTACACATCCCAACCATCTGGAAAATATACATTATACCCTTGCACAAAGGTGGAAGCTTGAGCGAACTTAAATTATAGGCCAAGAGCAATTCTTCCCCCACTACCTAAACTCCTAGAGGAATGCATTCATTCTCAACCAATAATTTACTTGCCAAATCCCAACACAGCTTCAGGCCTTATGCTGCAACTGCCCTCCTCAGTTATAATAACACCATTTACAAATGATGGTATCTGGCTTTCTCAGTTTGTTAAAGGCCTTTGTCAGAGTCTCTCAACAAACTACTAACTCTCTCACCAACCTTAATCAGATCCCCCTAGCCCTCCACTGACGCCAAAGCTACCCAAAAGGTAATAAATAGCCATAAAATGTTTCCAGTATCTATCCCCCCTCTACTTCACTCACATTAGCAGTCTCACAAGGCTATATCTTTGATCCACTTAAATTTAGTGGATTATCAACCTCAATACTGCCACATCCGTAGCACTCACAATCCAATATGCTGACATCGATACACATGTTACATCTACCATGCAACAAGTCATGTTCCAACCCAGGCTGAAATAAGCTAATCTTCACCACTTACCCCATACACCTAAGATTATTGACTTAAACAGCAGCATCTCACAAGACTGCCCACCTATCCCTGCTCTAGCCCACAAGACTGTCCACCTATCCCTGCTCTAGCCAACTACAATATCCTTCTCGGTCCCATTATTTATCTCCCCTCCTTTTCGTCACCCCATCTCATTCTCTCCACCATTTACATATACTGCATAGATACTGCCAAAACAAAATCCTCTTGCTCCAAATAAGTTATACACTCTCCTAACCAATGGGCAATCAAAATTAAATGTATATTACACTTCACATTCCCTTATGTTGTCCCTCATATAAACAGAAACCAAATTATTTTACATATTTCTAGCACATACACTAAAAAGCATTTCTCCCTGGGCATCCACTGAAAATGGGTTTTATCCCAGACTATCCAGAAAACAAATGTAAAATAAGTAAAGTAAAACTGGTATAACCACAGCCCCTCACCCCCCCATCTTCTTAACACCAGCACACGGACATAAAACGAAACTGGTACAACCACAACCTGACCCCCCACCCTCTTAGCACAAAAACTCTACACAAAACCAAAATAAAACTAATACAACCACAGCCCCAAAATAGAACTGGTACCACTACAGTCTTCACCCCCCCCAAACCTCTTAGCACAAAAACTGTACAGAAAACCAAACTAAAACTAATGCAACCACAGCCCACACTCCCCCAAACCTCTTAGCACAAGAAATATGCACAAAAAACAATCACCCACCCCCACAAAAAATAAAGTTAAAACTAAACCTAAAAACTTACCTTTTTTGCTTTCCACAGAAGGCTGATTCCAATACTCTGCTCCCTCTTCACAACTGAAGGCTCACCTGCTCTGCTTGCCTTCCTCAGACTACTCAGTCCCTTTGAAGTTGCCGTTAAAAGGACAGTTTGTCAGACCTTTTCAGAAGTTGCCCTTAAAAGAACAGTTTAAAAAGATTATAATCCAAAAACCATGACCGCTGCAAAGGCTTGATCCACCACTGATCTGTTCCTGCTGTCCATCCTCACGCTGGTCCAAACCCCGCTCGATCACTCTGCTGCTACTAAGGAACACTCTATTGAAAAGCAAGAGAAGTGATCCTTATTAGCTGCAGGTGCCTTTTTAAAGGCAGTTTGTGCAGGAAGTGATTTGCTAGGACCAATCAGGTCCTTGCTTCATCACTTCCTACTTAAAAAAAAAAAAAAAAACAAGGACTTAGTTCGCAGGCTGCTGCAACCAATCAGATCCCTTGTTTCAACAAGCAGACCTGATTGAGTGCAACTTACCAGCGAATCAAAATAAAAATGGAAATGCAGTTTGAATTTTCGTGATGCCGGAGCAGCTAGACGTCCACGAGGAGCCTAGCCGAAGCAAAGTAAACGCCGGTCGGACCATCGGAGTAACCCGCAGATGCTGAATGGGGGCCCTTATTTGCGGGTAAGTAATCGGGGGCTCCCCGCGGCCACAGGTTTCGCGGGTGCCTAACGCCGGCTATGCGCAGGACCCTCTTGGCACTGAGCTTCCTGGTACTCTTTTTATGTGACGCAGTAAGTTCATGAACAAACTGTCAAAATCATTCCCGTACTTGCTTCTCCACATATACTCTTCTATGTAACTGGGGACCATATGTGGCCTTGTCCCCTTCATTGCCATAAATTGCCTTTTGCACACTGACCGCATACCGTCCATGGAGTTGGTATGGTCACCTGTTTGTGGGTCCACAAAATATCTGCTATGGTTTACTGACAGGTGCTTGCAGTGCATCCCAGGTATTTTGTCAATGCCATGGTACTCTGCCCGCTGATCTGAAATAATTGTGGTTCCTGGCAAAACATGTCTTTTGATGATTGGTAACAATGTAGCTGCATCATGTTTCTCCACAATTGTAAAGAAACCATTTTTCTTAGAGCAGTCATAGATCCCAAAAACCCAGCGGTCCTGCTTTGCCAGGTTTCTACCTCGGTTATACTTTGCACGAACAAGAAGGTTTTCATCTATTTGAACTTCAATTCCAGTACACCCAAGCAATATGGGGTCCTGGAGTAGTTTCCAACTGCAGATGTCTCTGCAGAACAGATACCAGTCTACCACAGCTCAAGCAGAAACACTGAGGTGGTCAGCAGGTATTTAAGGGTGGGGTTGCTTGTACTGATTATTCTGATGAAGTTTCTAATAAAGAGAAAAAGTGCTAAATTCTACTTTGTGTGGATTCCTGACTTCTTTTCTGTGGATATGCATATCAAAAAGCAGGATACCCGTCTTTGAAGACTAAGGTGTTAACTGCTACTTTTTCAGGAAACATCCATAGAAAGACTCACTGCACCTTGCCTTACAATGACTCCTTGCCATAAGGCACAAGAAAATGTCTTACAAGTCACATCCAACACCTGCAACACAGAATTACTGATCCACTGATGAAACTATGGGGCCTCACAGTCCAGGATGCTTGTTGATTTAAAGGAAAATTCCCCCCTCTCATACAGTCTAACTCAATCGTTAGGTTTCTTTTCTTACAATATGGTTCCAGCATTGTGTAGGTCCCAGAAACCTGCTTGTACTTTTTAAAACTTTTATTTCCTTGCATTGGAGTCAAAGGAAGGGAAAACCCACCTAGTTTTTTTTTTAACTCATCTTCTCACATGCTTTGCAGAGAAATTTGTCTCCACCTGCATGACATACCATAGACACAGTTACATCTGTAGTTTACCCTGTGAAGTACTGCTGTCAGTCTTAGATGGACAATTAATCCTGATAATATCAGGAACATAGCAGCTGATATAAAAAAGACAGAAAGCTGTGGAACTGTTTTCTACTTTTTTTTTGCAGAGGGGAGGAGAACTTAACGATTTACTATAAATTGTGTGAATGACATTCTGTCGGCAGTAATGCTGCTGAAAATCAGAATGTCGTTCGCAAAATGAAAAGTGTATTGGATAGTCGAACACACAATGCGAATGCAGTAGTGCATTCACATAAGTGTGTTCGACTATATGTAAGAGATCGCGGTACAGTGGGGATTGGAAATTCATCCATATTCCCACTGTAGTGCGATCTCGGAGTTGGAATATATTAGTAGCAGGGGGGCTTGCCCCCCCTGCAAAAACTTAATATGTCATATAGGAGTTTGATTTACATCAGCTCCTATACAGCTATCACATCACATTTTCGGCAACAATGTCGACTCAAATGTGTCAATCATTTGGGGCGACATTGTGTATGCTCGAAATGTTTGGTTTTGGTTTAAGTTTTTATTTCAAATGGCAAATGTTTTGCCTTTCGAAATAACGATATTAAACCAAACTTAACACTCCCCTTTCATAGCATAACAAAGGAATTAGATCAGACAGGGGTTTAAAGACAATTGTCAACTCTTCTGACAAATTTACATAAGCAATTAGATTTCTGTGACATGTAGAGAAAAATCAGAAAATATTTTTTTTTTCATGTAAAGCAATGCATTTACCATTTTAAGCCCCCCCCCACACACACACACAGACCAGAACTGCAGAAAGAGAGTCAGGTGGCAACCCTATCAACTAGGTGCACTGATATTATTTATAAAAAGGTCTTTTATGTTTTTTGTGACATCATTCCAGAGGAGGTTGCATATCTGGTACATGTAGATCCATTTTAAGAGATTCCCACTGACTTTGAGTCAGTCCTTACATTGTTAGAGTGCAACCATAATATACTGCTGAATTTACTTTAACATACATTTACTATGTGCCCTTGCATTAAAAACACTAAGAAAAGGAAATCAGAAGCAATTAACTATGTTTAAATGCACACGCGCGCACACACACACACACACACACACACACACACACACACACACACACACACACACACACACTCTGTCTCATATGCTTTTGTACACATGCACTTTACACACATACACATATACAAAAACATGTACACACATACACAAATAATGTGTGTGTGTGTGTGTGTGTGTGTGTGTGTGTGTGTGTGTGTGTGTGTGTGTGTGTGTGGTGTGTCTGTGTGCAAACAATGAATTATTTATAATAAACAACATAGTATAGTTAAGCATTATTAATGTCTACATTCTAGTAAATGTTGCTCAATGATTTACTTGGTCACTGTCACACATTGGCTATGTGTTGCACATGCAGTCTTGGTCAATGTTTTTATGTCAGTATTTTTTCTTTGTATTGCTAAGTGCATTTAATAATAGTTATTATCTTTGCCAGTGTAGCCTATGTTGTGGATGAAAAGGGTCCTGGGACCAGTTCACTTTCCTGGTTACCAAAGTATAAATAAATATGAAAGAGAAAAAAAGGAGGATGAACATGACAGAAATAATCAAGGAACTAGTAAAGCACATAGTAGCATGCAAGGCAGCTACTATGAAACTGTGCTTAATAAGTGGAAAGTCTTTGGCCGTGTATATGCCTTGCTTTATGTATTTGTAGTGGTACTGTATAATTTCATACTCTGCACTTACAAAACTATTGATAAATAATTAACATCTACTGGTGTGTCCAGCCATTATGAAACTTTGCTTTTCATACTGTGCACTTGAAATATTGAGAAATAAATATTTACCAGTGTGTGACAGTACGTCCAGTGTCAGGTGGATGAACTGCTATTGATTTCATGGCAACATTAGTGAAACGTGCACTTAACATCTTTGCTAAATACAGCATTACATCTACTGTGCCAGCACAGTAGAAATGGTGCTGTGTGGATCTCTTCCCTTTTTAGTGCTATAATTTTTTATGTTTATTACTGCAGTTATTAGTGTTATTTTTCAGTATGATTATGGAAAATTAATGTATTACTTGTCTGCTTACTGCAGAGACTACAGAGTAGAAGTGTCTGATCCTGCAGGGAACAAACTATAGCTATTTCCTCACAAAACATTGCAGTCTCAACTTCTCAAGTCAAATCAACCCAAGCAAGACTGCTATTCTTTGTTATATTCTTATTTTTGGTTGTGTCTGAATTAAAAGCCATTGCTTATTTTGCTTGCATTAATAAAATATCAAGTTATGCTGTGAAACCAACCCAATATGTATTTTAGTTTTTTTTTTGCCATTTGATTATAGTTTGCATTAATGACATATCAAGTTATGCTGTGAAACCAACCCAAAACACTTTTTCATTTTTTTGCCATTTCATTATACTTCTAATATTAAATATTGGATTCTACTTTTATAATTATTAGTATTATAATACTTAATTGTTCTGCTGTAATGAGCTGTTTCTGGCAAACAAAGCTTGCAAAATATTACAGATTAAATGTGAAAAAAGCTGCTTCTGAATTGAAAGGCATTTTCTTTAATGAAGTGTGTTTTGCATCTCTGAATACTACAGTACAATGTAAGCTGCTCTGGAAACAATGTATGCATGATGTCATGGGTAAATCTGCATTCCATGTCAATCATGCACATTTGCATAATGAAACTCTGGCTGCTGCCTTGTCAATCACACAGGCCACGTCCATTCCTCTGCGAACTGAGGGGTGGGTTAGTGATCCTCAAAATAACTGCTATTTTAGCCTCAAACTTGGCGTTAGTGGATTTTATGAAGATCCTGAGTTGTTTGATTATATCAGTGACAAGGGCTCTAAAGTTCTGGGAATTACTGTTCTTATTTTTGGTCATAATTCTTTTCCTTTTATTATAAAGCTTGTTAATGTTATGTTTCTCCCATGTGGGTTTGTTTCTGGGGTTTATACTACACTTGTTTCTATGGGGAGAGGGCAGCTACATCGGTGCAGCTATTTACATGCTGGTATAGGGTGGTGATGTACATTTTTACATATTCAGTGGAGTTAACTGGGTTTGCTGAGGATTGGAACCTTTCCAATGTATCATTTAGGAGTAGGTAGTTTGTCTTAAAGACATTTCTAAAAGTACCGTGGACGAAAGGGATCTCTGGTTTCAGTTTTATTTTGAAGGAGACTACATTATTTTCATACCTAACAAGTGATAAAGGTATGCAAGGGATGGTGCAAGATGCTCCCATGTTAGTAAGGACAAGAACCAAGATGTTATTCCCCTTGTTGAGTACTCTGACCAATTGTTCCAGGGCACTTGTATTGACAAAGTCTAGGAATCTCTGTGCTTGTGCACTACTGGTGTGTAGGTTCCCAGTCTATAGTTGGCTATTTAGTTCACCTAAGAAAATGGTATTGGGTTTAATACTGAGATATTCTAGTTCCAGTAGATAGATATTGTGGCTTTCTTTTGTTGTAGAGTAAGATCTGCAGGTAGCTAATATATGGTATGGGACCTTTCTGATGGTTATTTGGACATGAAGAAGCTCTAGTGCGTCATGCTGCTTCACTAGCCTTGATATGAGTCTTTTCAGGATGAGGATTGATACACCTCCACTTTCCTTCCCCTTCTGAGCAGTAACTGGTCTAAATGTGTGGAAGGTGTTAGAGCCCTGCACAGCCAGAGTGCTCTCCAGTATTTTAAACCATGTCTCAGTAACTACACAAATGTCAATATCTTCCAGAATGAGAAGGGCTTGTAGAGAGTGAAGGTTATTGTTCAGGCTTCTAGCATTAATCAGTAACACCTTCATATTTTCCTTTCCTTCTTTCATTATGTTGGTAGGTTTATCAGGTTGGCATTGGTGCAAAAGGCACTATGGGGATGTACAATGCCTTTACCAATAATTGAAACCCCAGTGGGGACAGATGCAGGTGCTACCTATTGAAATGTCAGCATTCGAAATGCAGAGTGCCAACATGCTGACAAAAAAAAAAAGAAAACACAGGAGAAGAGTGAATCTTAAAGATTGCTCTTCTCCTTAAAACTTTTCAAGCCCCCCTACACCTCCACCCTCCCAAACTTATATATACCAACTCTGAAAGTGACATACCCTGGAGAAAAGGGAATATTTTGAGAAATGGCATCTTGGACCTAGTATATGTAAGTCTGTTCTTTCAGCCATTCAGTCTCCATATTTCGGGACTCACTCTAGTGGGTCCCGACATTTCAAGTGTTTACCATGCAGGCCATCCCTGGTGAAGTAGCATGGTCTGCATATCATATCCTCCCAGGGTGTCAACTATTGGACCCTCTTTGAATGAGATAAAAAAATAAGTCAATTATTTTTTGCCGTTATGGCAGAATAATCCTGTAAAAGGTAGAATGCTGCTCAATGCTAGGCCCATACCTGCCTTGGACATATACTCTGAGAGGTCCGTCTTGTCTCTCTTCATATAATTCAGGGATGTACACCTCAAGTCACTGACACTGGCATAAACTATGACAAAGTACAACTGGTACTTGTTGTTCAAGTACTTGAGTGCATGTTTCATCTGACAGATTCTGGCACCAGGCAAGCAACTTACTGCCACTCTTTAATTGCTCAGCCTGGTAAGAGGCATATCTGTTTGTCTTGCTATGGAGTCACCTATAACAAGAATGTTTGGTTGACTCAATGTCTGCCTTACAGGCTCATTATCTGTGACTTTGGGACTCCTTGTGCTATGTGAGGAAGTACATTTAGTATGGTGAGTGCGCTTTATGCCTGTATTGTATTTTGGAGGTCTTTGACTGTTAGGCAAGTTAATCTTTAGAGCCTCAACATATGATGGATTCTGTGTATTGTGATGGCCTTAGAGAGGTGTGATGTGTGGTGCACTGCTGATGACTTTGGTGTCTGAGTTTACTGTGTGTGAGATTTTTTCCTCCAGGGATATTATATATGTACATCTCTCACACACTGTCTTATGCTGTTTGAGTAATAGATGATCATCAGACAGCATGACACAGTTCTTACATTGCCTCAAGATACCCATCTCAGTCATGCTGGCTAGAGAAGTTGTGGGGAAGTGCTGGTCCATGACAGCAACAGAAATTACTCTGGCAGCAGGGGTAACTATAACTGCTTGGAGTTCGGTTTTAGAATAATGTTTGGATGGACTTTGTGCTGAGTGTTTACATTTCATTACAAAACAACTAGCCTAGAAATGTTTTTCTGCCACCAGTAAGAACCAGTAAACTAATTATAGTAAAAAACTCACTAATGTGATACCAAAACTAGCAAGCAGTTCATAGGTTCATAGGTTGGTACTAGGCTATCGGCCCTAGGGCCTATACAAGCTTAGCCATATCAATTCCCTGGCTATTTCTTCCCACATTATTTACAGTATCAGTACATTTAATATTAAATGCTTTTATCAAAGGTCCTTTAACCTGATGAGTAGTTTAAGGGGAGTGACTTTCCAAATAATTCTCATGTGCTTATTGTCAACAGCCAATACACAGGGAGAGGGGAGAATTGTGTAATATAAGGAAAAAGATTAGATGAGAAAGAAACAAAGAAAACTTGGCAATCCACAGATATAGTGGCAAGTACAGAGATCTCCTGGAACATCACACTGACCAAGATTTGAAGCAGGAATGGACTTTCAAGATGGCTGCACACTGATCAACAGTATAACTTCAGCTCTCACAGTGTGAAAAAAAAACTGAGAGATAAAGGCTAGTAATTATGTCAGTTTTAGCAAAATACAGTTACTGGCTACTAAGTACACTGCCTGGATGCCAGTAAAGAAGAAACTTAGAGAGCCTGAAAGAAGAACAGCTTGAAAAGATGAAGAGAAAACACTGACTGGGAAAAATCTTACAGCTGTTGGTACAAAATTGTGTGTTGAAAGGGTCTGTAAAGTATTGAGCTTAAAGATGTATCCACAATAAACCCTACTGGAAGAGAACAGAAATGTAGATAAACTATTGCAACTGTGTAGATGTATATATCTTAACAGTGGAAACTGGGACATAGAAGGTTAACTTGCAAAACTTCAGAAAAATAGTTGAAATTAAATTATTTTATAACTGTGCCATAAAAGATGGTTTTAATGTGGCAGGGAGACAGGATGACTAAAACTAGGGAGCCTTCTGCATTGTCCTTTAAGTGTTTTATTGTTTTATGTCTTCCAGCAGCTACAAAGATCTGAGAGCTGTGTATTTTCACAGGGAAATGCTAAATGCTGGCAGTTTCTAGCAATGGGGGTTTAGCTTGGGAAATAAAGTCAGATGACAAGAAGTGATGTCATCCTGCAAGTTAACCCAGCAGTAATATTGAGGATAGTAAAGGAAAACTCCACCCTCTCATACAGTTTAACTCAATTGTTAAGTTTCTTTTCTCCCTAAAATATGGTTCCAGCATTGTGTATGTACCAGAAACCTTCTTGTAGTTTTCAAAATTTTATTTCCTTGCATTGGAGTCAAAGGAAGGGAAAGCTCACCTACTTTTTTTTTCAAACTCAGCTTCTCACATACTTTGCAGATAAATTTGTCACCACCTGCATGACATACCATAGACACAGTTAAATATGTAGTTTACCCTGTCAGGTACTGCTGTCAATCTTAGATGGGTGATTAATTCTGCTAAATGTCAGGAACACAGCAGCTGATATAAAAAAAAGAAAGCTGTATAATTGTTTCCACTGTTTTTATTGCAGAGGGGAGGAGAACTTAACACCCCCCCCCTTTCATAGCAAAACAAAGCAAGTAGATCAGTCAGGGGTTTAAAGGCAATTGTCAACTCTTCTGACAAATTTACATAAGCAACACAGTATTGAAATTCTAAGCTTTAAATGTTATTTGTAATAGTTTGTGTTAAGATAACTTAAGAGTAGTAGCAAAGATTTCTGTGACATTTAGAGAAAAGTCAGTAAATATTTTGTTCTTGTAAAGTATAAATACATTTACCATTTCAAGCACCCCCCCCCCCACAAACAGACACAGGCCAGAACTGCAGAAAGAGAGTCAGGTGGCAACCCTATCAACTAGGTGCACTGATACTGTTCATAAAAAAGGTCTTTTATGCTTTGTGTGACATCCTTCCAGAGGGGGATGCATATCTGGTACATGCAGATCCATTGTAAGAGTTTCCCTCTGACTTTGAGTTAGTCCTTGCATTGTCAGAGAGCAACCATAATATACAGCTAAATTTACTTTAACGTACATTTACTATGTGCCCTTGCTTTAAGAACACTAAGAAAAGGGAATCAGAAGTACTTAATTGTGTTTAAATACACACACACACACACACACACACACACACACACACACACACACACACACACACACACACGCAATATGTGTGAATACAATGAATTATTTATAATAAACAACATAGTATAGTTAAGCATTATTAATGTATACATTCTAGTAAATGTTGCTCAATGATTTACTTGGTCACTGTCACACACTGGCTATGTGTTCCACATGCAATCTTGGTAAATGTCTTTCTGTCAGTATTTTTTTATTTGTATTGATAAGTGCATTTAATAATTATTATCTTTGCCAGTGTAGCTTATGTTGTGGCTGAAAAGGGTCCTGGGGCCAGTTAACATTTCTGGTTACCAAAGTATAAATAAATATGAAATAGAAAAAAGGAGGGGGGACATGACAGAAATAATTGAGGAACTACTAAAACACATTTTAAGTCTGCATCATTCATGAAAAAGAACAATCCTCGCACTGGGGGCATTGGGAAGTAGCAGACGACTAAGTTTAGAGTACTACTACTTGTCACTTGTAAATGTTCAGCAAGGATTATTTACTGCAGTGAGAGTTTTCACACCTCAGCATGAGAGTGTGGGGGAGGGTTTATCAAGTTTGTTAGGGCTACAAAAGATTCCTCTTACAAAAATCTGTTTCTTATCTGCTTTCTTTTGCTGCAAGTAGCTAACAGCTATTTATAGCATAGAACAAGTTCTGGCAGACAGATAAATGAGGCTCAGTCAGGTAAATGGAGAACCAGCTCTTTTACAGAAGGCGTGTTTAGATGGCAGTGCTTCACAGTCCTACCATTATATTTTAATGGCATGAGAAAACAGCACCACTTCCTTATGTCTGGCATGAGTCATATAAAGAAGACTTGAAATGTATTCTGGGAATTAGGAAGGAAAGCAAGAAAATAAGATCACGTTACCAAGGTAGGCCCCATCATCTGCCATTTTGAGAGAAACACATTAAAATTGTAAAAGAAGGACTTGGAGTGATTTTGAAGCATTAAAATAGCTCAAAAACAAAGATACAATAAAAAAAATTGTTGAGTTCTAAGGTGGAGTTTTCCTTTAATTTAAGAACTCTCTGAGAGAGACAGAGTATTCTGTATTTGTCTTTGACCGGACAACATCTGCTGGAAAACCCATTCACCACACTTGCCTTGCTCTGTAAGTAAGTTAACTAGGGTACAATAATTTCTCTTAGATGCAGACAGGAATATAGTGAAGTATAGCTTAGATGTTTTCTTTATTTATGTGAGACTGTCCTGAAATGTTGTTTTAAATATTTCCTGTAATTTTGAACTCTGATGTAACTGTGATTGTTTGCTGAATTTTTTCTTGTTTTTTATTATTAAATATATTTAAACCTATCATTGTGGCTGATATTTGTGAGACATATTTAATCTCTGAGATTATTTGCATATTTATTTGGTGACACTGTAGGTCACTCCTAATACCCTTGCTCTTGGTCAAGCGACCATTCGGATTAATAGTGACATTATACAGTAAGATTGGACACCCTTTGTTAAGGGCCTTAAAGTAGCTAATAAAGAGTTGGCTGGTGGCAGTAATAGCTACCTTATAGTCTGGGCAGAAGAGGACATAGCTAGTAAACCTGTGCCAACCTTTCCCAGGTGTGTGTGTGTGTGTGTGTGTGTGTGTGTGTGTGTGTATTAATCAAATCTCAAAGAGTGTGTATGTCAGCCACTTGGTTAAGGAGGTACATGAAGCACTGGTTAGACAGAAAGGGTGCTGGAGGTCTTGGCTTGGCCTCTCAGCTGAGACCTCAACAAACCAGCCCCAGACTGACTGTGGTCTCTGTATGCTCTTAAGGGAAATTGCACTTTACTGTGTGTGTGCTTGTCATCCTCCCAGTGTGTGTGTGTCACCCACTGTTGCCAGTGCTGAGGATTGAGACTCCTTGATTACTGGGCCAGCAGTGGAGTGTCACATATTAATTGGCTGGCAGTGGTGGGATATCCACATATTAGGATTCAATGGTGTGGATATTGAATTCCTGTAGCCTATAGACAATGGTCACTGAAGAAGGTGTTTTATACTCTCACTCAGTCACACAGTGAACATTCAGAGTTTCATATCACTATAGTTTTATTTATTTTTTGTTTAGTTAGTCAGGGAGAGCAGGCAAGGATGTCAAGCAGAGGAGTATGGCAAGCTGACAAGGAGCCAGTTGGCTGAGATGTGCCATGCAAATGACTGGTGCATGCCAACCTGACTAAAGCAGAAATGAATGAAGAAAAAACAAAGTCGGCATCCCTGGATCACACACTTCAATGGCTCAAGTGAATCCTTGTAGTAAATAACCGTAAAAACTCTTTGTAAGTGAAAAACAACACTTGTTATCATACCAAAATAACAAATGGATAAGTGCTGTCATCAAGAATCTTCTTGACTTCATCAAATAAGAGCCCATCCATAAAACCACTAATAAATACATTCTGCAAGCCCATTAATTAAAGAGTAAACCAATCCCATCACGTACTCTAAGAAGGACCTCCCTAAACTTATAACTATTAATGAAATGCAGTCTTAAAATGCAATATAACATGAAAATGCTGTTAATAACAACATCTAAAAGTCAAAGACATGTGCAAATGTGCTGAAAATGTATATTAAATATACATAGTATATAAAATATGTAAAAATGTAAATATATAAAAATAAAAATATATAATGAAATTATTTGCCATATTACATTACCACTCCATTGCTTTTAGTTTTAAAAGACAAGCAATGAAGAGGCCACTGCCCCGCATTCAGACAGACCTGCCATACTAATTCCTTCTTTTCCAGAAGCAGGCCCCATGGGCCACCCCTTTTATCCAAATCAACAATGTCCACAATAAAAAATTTGAAAGAGTGATCTGATTTTTCTGTGCAGTGTTTACTTAGGGTATTTGTAGATTTCCCAAGTCTAATATCCCTTAAGTCCTCATAAATTCTATTTTTAAATTTCCTGTCAGTCTTTCCAATATAGAAACATTCACATAGGTTACACACTGCACAATAAACAACTCTTTCAGTATGGCAATACACCTTCTTGCTCGCCTGTATTCTAAAACCATTCACAAAAAAATTCATGACCTTCCATTACATATCTACACTGAGCACAGGATCCACAGTTTTTCATTGAGCCTGTCTGTATAACATTTCTGTTAGATTCTAAAATGCATTTTAAATTCTTCCCTCTCTTAAAAACAATATTTGGTTTAGTCCCAATACGTTCTCTGATATCCTTATCATTAAGCAATATAGGCCATTTTTTTAAATAAAAAATCCATAACATCTTTACTGTTACTATGGAAGGTTGTTATAAAGGCACATTTAAAATTTGGATTATGTCCAACATTGAATGGGGTCAAATTAGTTTCTACACCTACCCCATTCACCAAACAACCATCAGTGGAAAGCATGGCCTGATTAGGAATCACCTCATGGTCACCTAACAAAGGTCTAAAGAAACCTCTTTCTCTCTCTTGTTAACCACCTCAATCATGACTTCATTAAGAAGCCATAAGGGACTACATATTTTAAAGAACATGGCTTTCAGACGGTCACACTCATCCAAAAAGTTGTCAAACAAGCTAACCATCTGGGCTGCCCTTACAAATTGGCCTTTAACTACCCCTCTTTTTTGTTGAAATGGGTGTGCACTATCGAACTAACATAATGTGTAAACTTTAAAAAGGTGGTTGTACCATTAATATATTCTAAAAATGGGGGGATCTCTTCACTCAGACCACTCCAACAGATAAAAACATCCAAAAACCATGTATACAGTGTGCAAAACTTAAACCATGGGGTATTCGTTAAAAATCTCCTTTCCCATTCCAATATAATTATGTTAGCATACAATCCACCACACGCTGACCCCATTGCCACATCTTCAATTTGTAAAAACAGTTCATTATCAAACAAAATAAAATTATTTGTAAGTACTAGTTCTAACAAAGTCTCATAGGTGTTAACCAGGGTCTGGGAAAGACCTTTACCCACCAAAAATTCACAAAACCATTCCATACCTATGGCATGCAGTATTACTGTGTATAAATCTCTGACATCAGTTGTGATAAAACTAACTGTTTCATCAAATTCCAACAAATTAATCTTTTTCAAAAAGTCCCATGAATCCTTGCATAACAAGAGCTCATGTTAAAGAAAACCCTTCAATCTGATGTCTATGAATTTGGCTATAGGGTGAGTAATAGAACCCCTCGCATTGACTATAGGCCGCATGGCTGGTTGCTCCTAATCTTTATGTATCTTGGGTAACCCAAAAATTACTCAATAACTTTGAGTATGTTCGTATTTTTAAGAGTATTGAGCAACATGTTAACATCATTAAGAGCTGGAAATTAAACAAAATTGAATGCGATAAATCTGAATATGAGAGAAATGTTGCATGCCCCGAACACCTGAAATCTCAAGGTTGGGGTGACCATGTACAACAAAGGGAGAATATGGTCCCAACTGAGACTTTTTTAGGGGAGGAAAAATTTCCACCACTGAGACGGTCGGAATGACTGAGGGAGCAAAATTACAGGGAGGGCAATACGCAGGGCCCTCAGCATGCCAACAGGGGCCTGGGGGGTATGCTTTCAACCAGAGGGGCAACAGGATGGGTGCCTATGCGAGGTACTAACTGTGTCATCTGGTGTTAATACGGCTCCCTCAATGATGGTGACTTTAAAGTTTTTAATTATTCAAGTATACCTATTGACAGTGCAGACTGTGACATTTTTGCAAGAGGATTGACCTTTGTTCCTGATAAATGTATTAATATTGAAACAACATTGTTGGATTTGAAACTATACACTAGAAAAATTGAATCTGAATATGTTATTTAAGGATTGTAGGTCAATTATGGACCCCATAAGATTATCTAGTACCTTTAACCCCCCCATTCATCCCTCATTACAACTTTTCGAAAAGATTTGTGAATTGTATATGAGAAATGCTAAAATGATAAAAAAGAAAAAATGGAATTTGAAACAGGATGAAATGAATAAGCTAAGACAGCTACAGATAATAAGGACCTCTGGATAATGAAACCGGATAAGGGGGGTGGGATTGTTACGATGAATATGTTGGATTATAATAATAAAATGAAGTGTTTGCTTGCAGGTAAAACTTATATGCAATCCTCCTTTAATGAACAGTATGGTGCATATAAAAAAGTGAGAGGGGTTTTGCAAGGTTTGTTTATTGAAGGTAGTCTTTCCTTGGATTAATTTAATTTTTAAGTATAGTACAGCCTAGGATCTCTGTAATTTTTGGGTTATCCAAGATACATAAAGATTTGGAGCAACCACCCATGCGACCTATAGTCGATGCCAGGGGTTCTATTACCCACCCTATAGCCAAATTCTTAGACATCAGATTGAATGGTTTTGTTCAACATGAACCCTTGATCTGAAGTAGTTTACTTCATTTATCTGCAACCTGTGGGTATTTGGATCCATATCAGATCCGAGCCTGCAACATTTTTTTCAAGCATCTGCTCCAAGCTCCAAGCTCCTCCCTTACCCATAATACCTCACATCTCCTACCCTCCCTCAGATCTCGTTTGCCGCATCATGCGTACGCATTGTGGTCGCTAGTGTTCCAAGTTGGGTGTAGTAAGTGGTACTTTTTTAAATATATTTAGTGTGTTTATGTGTTGTCATTTTTCATCCCTTTCCTCCCCTTTGTTGTTTGTCGGTTTTCTGTTCAAAAAAAAAAAGTAGTTTAAAAAGTTAGAATTTGTGAAGTAGCATGTAGGCCTAACCCGACCTTAGTGTATGTGTTAGTGGGTTTAGTTTTGGCTGAGTGGTTTTTGGTGATGGCTGAGCAGCCAAAACCAACTTTTAAAAAATGCATAGAGTGTGGCCACAAGCTTTCACTGGTTGATGGCCACAGTCTGTGTGTTATTTGCCTGGGTGTTCCCCACCTATCTTTGCCTTGTAGTGTGTGTGCAGCAGGGTTCAATCCTAGGGCATTGAAGGAAAGGAAGGTAAAGCTGGTAGTTAAGGGCCTGGTACCAGTATCTGCCTTGGACTCGCTGACCTCGACCTTAGCTTCAGTAGCCAATCAACCACCCCCTCAGGCTGGGACTCAATCTCCCTCAAAGCCTTCTGAGTTGGGGATAAAATCTAAAGACAAACAGGATAAGAGAGATAAGGACAAGAGAGGGAAAGGCACTGCAAATGGTCTCCAGAATGGGAGTCCTTCCCAGCCCACCTACTAAAGTTGTCAGGACTACCTCTCCTCTACACTCCCTGAGGTTCTCCCCGGAGCTGACTGAGCCCTTGGACCAGAGGCCTTCTTTGCATAGACTAGCCAGATCCGAGTTGGTCACCTCCTTGCGGTCAACTCTGAGTCAAATGGAGCTTGACATGGACAGGATGATGTGGACCTGAATTCAAATGGGAATCTTGCCAGGCCATTCTGCAGCCAGAGAGGGGACCTCTATGCACTTCTTTCATCCAATCTCTCCTTCCCCGATCTGACCTGCGGTATTGGGGTTTATGGATCCGAGGATCCTCAGAGCTGGGGGTTCAGCACCAACGGTTCCTCCAACCTCGATGCCGGTGATTACCTTGAGTTCCTCGGATCAGACCTGCTCGGAGCTGAGCAACTCTCGGGGTTGAGAACGGGGAGTCAGATCCGAGGAATGGAGGTGTATTTGGCTCCAACTTTGACAGATCTGAGCCATTCCTTCAGAACCCTGGCTACCTTGGCCTCAGCCTTGATCCTCATGGCAGAGCCGGGGAGAGCTTCTTCCTTGTTGGTTGTTAAGTTGGTGTGCTCTCCTTTGGCCTTTGACGTGGTGGAGAGGGTTCTCGCCCAAGGATTGAGACCCCAGCCCATCGCCTTGGACTCCGCCCAGGCTCCCGTGGATTTGGTCACGACTCCCATCAGCTTGTCCCAGGGACAGCCCATGCTAGAGGACCCTCAGGTGGATCCCATTGTGGAACCCCCCTGTGACGTATGAGCCCTCTTTAGAGAGTCCCACGGAAGAGGGTCCCTGTAAGCACTTGTGTAAGAGGAGGCACATGGACTCCCCGCATCCCTCACAGAAGATACTGACTTGGATGAAGGTGAGGGTTCCCCCAGGTCACCTCCCCTGGATGTCTTCTTTGGAGACATCAAGGAAATCCTCTGCCAGATGGGAGGTTGGTCAGCCCCAAAACCCTCTACGGATGAGTCAGTATTCCTGGAGGCCTTTGGCATGGGCCCATCTACATCCTAGGTGTCCCCTCCTGCAGATCCCTTAATGGATCTCATTACCACATGGGCATGGAAGGAACCTGATACCATAGAGCTAATACCCAAATACCTGGACAGGATCCTTTCTCCTCCCACAGACAGACAGACCTGGTACAAAGGATCCCTGGTGGATGCTATGGTGGTTGCAGCTGCCACCAAGAGAGAACTGGCACAGGAAAGTTCTTCGGTCCACCCTCTGGACAAGGAGTTTAGGGCAGTGAATCGATTTGGGAAGCAAGTCTTTTCTTCAGTGATGTTTTCCATACGAGTGCTGAATTATTTGGCACATGTCATATGACTTCAGTGAGACCTAGTTACGGAATTCGTTGTGTTGCCCCCAGAGTCTTTGTCGCCAGAGGACAAGTGACTGTTCTCAGTGAAAATGTCGGCTCAAATGTCTGTTTCGAACATGTCCATGCATCTTCTTTCCCATGCCATGGAAGGAGCAGCTAGGGTGGCTAGGACCAGTGTAGATATGAGGCGATTTGCTTGGCTCAGACTACATCAATTCGCAGACCCCTTCAAGGCATCATTCACAAATGCTTCCTTTGATGGTTCCTGTATGTTCGGAAAGACAATTCGTGACACCCTGGTCCAGAGTAAGAAGGATGGAAAGACTCTGTCTGCCGTCAGAGTCCACTTCTCTAGCCCTCAAAGATCCTTTTTTAGGAATCAGAGAGGGCAAAAAAGATGTGGTTCCGAAAATCTCAGTTTTCCCTGGACTCTCAGGACAAATCATCCCCTAGAGGCAGAGGGGGACAAGACAGACACTGCCCCAGAGGCAAAGGGGGGGCCGAGGAACTTTGGGTCTAGGGAGACCTTCTCAGACAGACCCACACAGGAACCCTGAGGGGTTGTCGGACTGTCCTACACAGTCGGGGGAAGATTGTCATTGCACCTAACGGCTTGGGAGTCCATTACGATGGACCATTGGGTGCTCCAAATAATATCCAGAGGCCACTCCATCCCGTTCATTGCCCCACCCATCCAACCAAAGTGCCTCCTGGATGTTCCACCCACTCAAAGGGAGGCGGCAGCGCAAGAAATTTCAAAGCTGCTTCACAATCGGGCCATCAAACCAGTCCCCCCAGATCAGTCCGGATTAGGCGTTTACTCCAGATTCTTTTTAGTGCCAAAAAAGACGGGGGACCTCAGGTCTATATTGGACCTCTCAACCCTGAACCTGACTGTAGCCAAGCAGAAATTCTGGATGGTCACCTTGCAGTCCATTCTACCTTACTTCCGAGAATGCGA
This sequence comes from Protopterus annectens, assembly GCF_019279795.1. Lineage (NCBI taxonomy): Eukaryota > Metazoa > Chordata > Ceratodontiformes > Protopteridae > Protopterus > Protopterus annectens. The sequence goes on from NC_056743.1 coordinate 1,255,847,102, forward strand.
CTGGATGTGCTTGCTAGACCTCCAGGAAGCTTACTACCATATAAAAATTTGCAGAAGCTCCAGGAGATTCCTTTGCTTCTGGCTGGGAGCCAATCATTTCCAGTTCAGAGCCCTACCCCTCAGTCTCACCACAGCCCCCAGGGTGTTTACCAAGGTTATGGCAGTCATAGCGGCTCACCTGAGGCTTCAGGAAATTCATGTGTTTCCTTACCTGGACGTATGGCTCCTCGCTGCTGCCACCAAGCATCTACTTTGCATGGCCAGAGACTCCTTCCTACATCTTGCAGTCAAACTAGGGATTACCATCAACATCTCCATGTCCTGCTTCAACCCGACACAGACCTTGGAATTTATAGGGGCATGGCTGGACACTCTACTATTGCAAGTTTTTCTCACTCTGGACAGGGTCCAGAACCTACGGGCTCATGTGTCAGTGATCCTCGGCCCCAGGATGCCAACAGCAAGCAATGTTCTCTGAGCCCTTGGCTCCATGGCTGCAGCAATCTCAATCCTTCCCTGTGTGTGCCTTCACATGCGGGTGCTTCAGTGGACCCTGGCAGTTCAGTGGTCTTGGTTAGACCTCCCCATGGACTATCCAATATGAATCAGCAGAGCCTGTAAGTTGTCTCTTTTCTGGTGGCTCCAATCACTGGAGATCTTGGCAGGTCATCTCTTCATAACACCCACAGCCCAAACCACAGTGACCACAGACACCTTTCAGCTTGGGTGGGGGGGCACTATTTGGGGAGGACTGTCCAAGGCATGTGGTCCCAGACCGAGACCAGATTGCATATCAATGTTCTGGAGATGAGGGCAGTGCTTTTAGCATTGCAAGCCTTTCATGCTGTTCTTTCCCCGGGGATGATTGCATTTCAGTCAGACAACATGTCTGTTGTCTGGTACATCAACAAACAAGGAGTATCCAGATCTTACCCTCTCTGTTGCGAGGCCATGAGAGTGTGGGAGTGGGTGATCTCCACCAGTCGGTTTCTGATTGAAACGCACATCCCGGGATGCTCCAACATTTTAGAGGACAGACTGAGTTGGGTTATTCTAATGCCATACGAGTGATCTCTGAAACAGTCAATAGCAGAGGAGATCTTCCTTGCATGGGGTCAGCCTTGCTGCGATCTCTTCGCATCTCCTTCCAACGCGAAGTGCAGCAAGTTCTTCGCTTTGATCCCCTCACCAGGTGACTCCCCCAGAGACACTATCATCCATGCTTGGCCTCCTGGGTTACTGTATGATTATCCCCCATTACCTCTCATTCCAAAGTTTCTTCAGAAAGCTTGACGACTGGGATACAAAGTGATCCTCACTGCCCCGTTCTGGCCTCGTCGGGTGTGGTTGCCCTTCCTCTGGTCTTATGTTCTAAGTCCTCCTTGGATTCTGGATCCCTGCCAGGATCTCATCTATCATCCCTCAGGCATCAGTCCGCCTGATCTAGACAGCCTCAAGCTGATGGCTTGGTTGCTCCAGTTCCCCTGATTGCTAGGACTCCTGGTCTGTTATCTTCAGTAAAGACTGTTTTGGTGGCATCCCACAAAGCTTCCACTAGAAAGGTTTATCACAGCAAATGGAAACGCTTCTCTATTTGGGCTTCTCAGAGGAACCTAGATCCCTTTACAGCCCTGGTTCCTGCAGTGTTGGAGTTTTTGTCCAATATTTTCCAACAAGGGGCAATTCCTCTACAGTGAAAGTACAACTGGCAGCCATCTCAAATTTTCATGTCAGCAAAAATATGAATGCTCTGGCCTCTTTGAGACTGTGTAAAGCTTTCCTAAAAGGCACTTTTCTTTTATGCCCCCCAGTTAAAGATTTAGTCCCTCCTTTACCCTAGTTCTGCAGGTGTTGGTTGCTCCCCCATTCGAACCAGCAGCATCAGTATATTTGAAATTCTTGTCCTGGAAGACAGCTTTCCTAGTGGCCATTACTTCGGCCAGATGGGTTTCTGAGATCCAGGCTTTGTCTGCCATGCCTCCTTACTTGATCTTTCATAAAGACAGGGTTTTGCTCCACAAGAACCCTTCTTTCTTACCGAAAGTTGCCTCTGAATCAAATATTAACCAGATGATTAATCTGCCTGTTTTCTTTCCAAATTTTCAGAACAAGGGTGAATATAAGCTGCATTTGCTAGATGTTCATAGACAGCTTTGTTTCTATTTACATAGGACTAAACAATTTCTTAAGTCTGACCAGTTATTTGTGTCCTTTTCTAGACCCTTTTTGGGCAAAGCCTTTTCCAAGGTCTCCTTAGCTAGATGGATTACACAATGTATACTGCAAGTCTATAAGAATAAAGGTCTGTCCCCACCTGGTCCTGTTAAAACTCATTCTACCAGATCTATGGCACCTTCTGCTGCTTTTTGGTCTAGGGTTTCACTGGATGATATCTGTGCAGCAGCGACCTGGGCAAGGTCACATACATTTATTTCTCATTATAAGTTGGATTTGATCTCTAGAGGGAGAGCATCATTTTGCTCTGTGGTGTTCTCAGGAATATCCTTCCATGAGGGCCTCCCAGAAATTTTGGTAGCTGGGGACTCTGTCCCACAGGTTGCAGTTAAATAAAGTTAACTACTTCAGATAAAGAAGTTATGTACTCACCATAATGTTCTATCTGAGTAGTTATACTTTATTTTCTGCAATCGTCCCGCCCTCCTTCCCCCGAACCTGTTCTAGGTTAGTGCTGTTATTGAGTTGCTGATAGTTTGGATAGTGGCAAACTTGATCTGAGGGAAGGTAGGAGATGTAAGAGATTATGGGTAAGGGGAGGAGCTTGGAGCAGATGCTTGAAAAAAATGTTGCCGGCTCGGATCCGATATGGATCCGAATACCCACAGGTTGCAGAAAATGAAGTATAGCTACTCAGATGGAATGTTATGGTGAGTACATAGCTTCTTTTTATGTAAGGATTCATGGGACTTTTTGAAAAAGATGAATTTGTTGGAATTTGATGAAACAGTTAGTTTCATCACAATTGATGTGAGATTTATACACGGTAATACCACATGCCATAGGCATGGAATGGTTTTGTGAATTTTTGGTGGGCAAAGATCTTTCTCAGACCCTGGTAAACACCTATGAGACTTTGTTAGAACTAATACTTACAAATAATTTTATTTTGTTTGATAATGAACTGTTTTTACAAATTGAAGATGTGACAATGGGGTCAGCGTGTGATGGATTGTATGCTATGATAATTATGTTGGAATGGGAAAGGAGATTTTTAATGAATACCCCATGGTTTAAGTTTTGCACATGGTATACATGGTTTTTGGATGATGTTTTTATCTGTTGGAGGGGCCCGAGAGAAGAGATTCCCCCCATTTTTAGAATATATTAATGGTAAAAACCCCTTTTTTAAGCTTACACATGATGTTAACAATGAACAAATAGCATATCTGGATGTTTTACTTAAGAAAGAGTTTCATTTAAAGGCCTTTGTAGCACAAATTCGTAGGAGGGCAACCTATTCGAATAGCTTTCTGCATTTCGATAGTGCACACCCATTTAAACAAAAAAGAGGGGTAGTTAAAGACCAATTAGTAAGGGCAGCCCAGATGGTTAGCTTGTTTGACAAATTTTTGGATGAGTGTGACCATCTGAAAACCATGTTCTTTAATAGAGGTTGCCCGTTATGGCTTCTTAATGATGTCATGATTGAGGTGGTTAACAAGAGAGAAAGAGGTTTCTTTAGACCTTTGTTGGGTGACCATGAGGTGATTCCTAATCAGGCCATGCTTTCCACTGACGATTGTTTGGTGAATGGGGTAGGTGTAGAAACTAATTTGACCCCATCCAATGTTGGACATAATCCAAATTTTAAATGTGCCTTTATAACAGCCTTCCATAGTAACAGTAAGGATGTTATGGATATTTTATTTAAAAATTGGCCTATATTGCTTAATGATAAGGATATCAGAGAATGTGTTGGGACTAATCCAAATATTGTTTTTAAGAGAGGGAAGAATTTAAAATGTATTTTAGAATCTAACAGAAATGTTATACAGACAGGTTCAATGAAAACATGTGGATCCTGTGCTCAATGTAATTATGTAATGGAAGGTCATGAATGTTTTTTGTGAATGGTTTTAGAATACAGGTGAGCAAGAATGTGTATTGCCATACTGAAAGAGTTGTTTATTGCGCAGTGTGTAACCTATGTGAATGTTTCTATATTGGAAAGACTGAGAGGAAATTTAAAAATAGAATTTATAAGCACTTAAGGGATATTAGACTTGGAACATCTGCAAATGCCCTAAGTAAACACTACACAGAAAAATCAGATCACTCGTTCAAAATTTTTATTGTGGACATTGTTGATTTGGATAAAAGGAGTGGTCCATGGGGTCTGCTTTTGGAAAAGAAGGAATTAATATGGCAGGTCCATCTGAATGCGGGGTAGTGGCCAGGCTTAAATGATTCCCTCTCCATTGCTTGTCTTTTAATACTAAGGTAATCTAATATGGCAAATAATTTCATTATTTATTTTGATATATTTATATTTTAACATATTTTATATACTATGTATATTTAATATACATTTTTCAGCACATTTGCACCTGTCTTTGACTTTTAGATGTTGTTACTAACAGTATTTTCATGTTACATTGCATTTTAAGACTGCATTTCATTAATATTTTTGAGTTTAGGGAGGTCCTGCTTAGTTTATGTGATTTGATTGGTTTATTCTTTAATTAATGGGCTTGCAGAATGTATTTATTAATGGTTTTATGGATGGGCTCTTATCTGATGAAGTCAAGAAGATTCTTGACGAAAGCACTTATCCATTTGTTATTTTGGTATAATAAAAAGTGTTGTTTTCCACTTACAAAGTGTTTTTGCAGTTATTTAATAAAATGATTCACTTGAGCCTTTATAGTGTGTGGTCCAGGGGTGCCAACTTTGTTTTTTCAACAATTTGTGTTAATTTGTGCTTTTTTAGTCAGAAATGATTGCAGCCTTGGGCACAGCTGCATCACAAGCCAGCAATGAGGAGGACAACCTAGCTGGCCTTGGAGATGTACAACTCTCAGAAAATGGACAGTTCAACCTTTCCATAGAGGACTGAAAAATCCATCTGGAGTTAAAGAGACTTGAACTGGAGACCAAATGGTTAGAACTAGAATCAGCAAGAGACTGTGGTGTTTGGAGGCTGAAGACAAGGAAAAATAGATGGCACTAGAATCAGAGGAGAGACTGAGACATCTGGAAGTTGAGGAGAATGAGAGGCAGAGGCAAAATGAAAAGGAGACGCTGACTCTTTGCCAAGGTCATGGAGGTAATGGGGAAGGGAGTAACGAAACCCCAGAAGCCACAAAGGTCAGTAAATTTCTTCCACAATTTACAGAGGGTGATAATTCTGATAGTTTCATTCATATGTTTGAAAGAGTATGTAAACAATATAATGTTGACCAAGGGCTCTGGGAAAGGTTTCTGACTCCCTTACTCCACGGTAAAGCTGTAACTGTTATTTCTAAATTGTCTGATACTGATTGCTTAAATACTATTAAAAATTGTTTGTTAGAGTGTTTTAAGTTAACACCTGAAGCTTATAGAAGGAAAGTTTTGTGAGCATGGATGCAAGGCAGATGAAAGTATGTGTGAATATATTGCTGAGTTAAGCACTTATTTTCATAGGTGGGTGAGTGGGTGTCAGATCACAATTTTTGAAGGGCTGGCAGACCTTTTGGTGAGGAACAATTTGGAGTGTATTTAACAGTGAATAAAATATAGAAATTAATTCTGCTGTAAATTTGCTGAAAGATAAAGCACAGACTAAAATGTTTGCTTGAATATATGTATAGAGTTTAGCAATGTAAAATGGGCATCCATACAATATGTATAACAAACAGGCTTCTTCACAGCATCAGCAGAAAACGCCTAAAAAGCAATTCTGGAAAGCAAGTATTACATGCTTTTCTCATGTTTGCAGAACAGTTTACAAACATCTATTAATGGACACAAAATGTTTCCTGAAAGACATGCTTTCTCAATATCAGCAGCAGAACAGTTTGATGTATTCTTACAGATGTTTCCTTTCTGACTTCTGTTAATGGGCATGGCTTTTTGTAAAAACAATTCCTGATTGTGTGCATTCTCACATCAGCAAAACTGATTACAAGTAATATTAAATGGTTTCACAGAAGGACATCAGGAAAGTCTATCACAAAACATTTCCTTAAACAAGTTTAAAAAGTAAAGTATCAGCAGAGCAGATGTTTCCATATTAATCCCAAAAAGATACCAAAAGGAAAAACATGATCTTAAGTGCATGACTAAAACAGTATAAGTAGACTGTTAGAATTCAGCTATGTTAGAGGTATTTGGTTGGAACACACTTGTTCCAAGATATTGTATTGGATAAGCAGTTATAATCTTCTATTACCAATCAAGAGTAAAGTCTTGGTACATTTATACTACAAACTGACAGAAGAGTATGTGTCGTTTGTTACAAGAATAAGTTATTTATTTGTAACTGTACTTACAGTAAAATAGTATTGTGCTGCAAAATATATTTTCTTATTAGTGCAGGTTGCAAGGCTCTGTGTTTAAACAAACTGCAAATACAGTTATGCAAAATTCTGTGTTAACCAGACTTTGATTCAGCAGTTCCAGTATAGTACAGCAGGACTTTCCTTCAGAAAATTTTAAACAGTGACCCTAGCCTATATCTGAACAGAGGGGTAGTGATGTGATGCCTTGTATAAGGTCACTCCAGTAAAAGCATAGTAACTAACATTTATGTTGAGTACTTCAGTCTTCTACAGTTTCTACAGTTTGTAGCAGTACAGTTTCTCTGACGTCTGAATCCGGAGTGAGACTGCAGTGCAGGAAATCACAGTGCCATAAATTCTCCAAGAAAGGTGAGCACTAAGATTGCGAAGTCGTCCACTGCCAACTTAATTTCACCAGCTTCTTGAGTGACTACGGAAAAATTTTCCAGCCATCTGCAACAACAGCCTGGTCACCTGTTCTCTTGATAAGTGGCAAGAAATGTTTGTGTTACATATAGTATGGATGCCATTAAAGGTCATAACAGAATGGAATGTTGGTATAAACAGCATATTAGCAAATGTAAAACCTTATTAGGGCAAGTTAATAATAAAGCATTATGCAAATGTATTACAATATTTGACTGGTATCTCAAAGAAAATCATGTGTGGTATGACAAATGTTTATTGTGTAAATCATATGAAACTGTTTTCTGTGTACAATGTCATAAAATACAATGCATGCCATTATTCAAAGGTTAGTCTGTACAGACAAACATTTTAATGGTAAAGAATCAGAAAAAGTTAATATGCTTACATTATGTCCTGTCACCACATGTAAAAGGTTAATTTCAGAATTACACCAAAATAATTTAATAAACTTCTGAAAGACAGACAAAATGAGTTCAGAAAGTATAGACAAGTTATACAAACATTTTCTCAAAACTGCATAGGAGTTTTAGATTCAGCAGAACAAGTTACTGAGAAATATAAGACAGCCCATGCAACATTACAGGAAACTCTTGTGCAGCAGTTACAGGATAAAGAAAATAAATTAGCTGAACTAACAGAGACTAACTTCCTGCATACAGCAGCTGAGCTTAAAAAAAACATTGCAAAAGAGCAGGAAACTACAGCTGATCTTTACAAAAAAGGCATATTTTACAATATGTTTATGTTTTGAAAGTGGTTAAGCATACATGGCAGGATCTGATGTATGGAAAAATCATTCTCAAATGTTTTAAAACTTTCATTCAGTTAAAGCAAGACATTTATCAGTACTACAGTAAAGTAGAGCATATGACTGCCATTCTCATAGTATAGTCAAAAGGTAAACAAAACAGTTCTAGTGCATAAAAATCAAATGAAAGTAGTTAATAACAGTAAAGATCTGTAGTCACAAAACTGACATGCATGTATTCTCTTTTCATCCAAAATACATCTGTTTACAATGCACAAGAGAAAAGGCAGACAACAACAAATGCAAGTAATGTAAATAAGCATGTACTAGTTAAGGTAATATCTATTATTTTTACAATTTTTTATAATTGTATAGTAACACCACACCAAACAGTTAAAGCTCTGACAGACAATTTTAAAAAGAAATAAAATCACTGATGGTATTAGTCAAACAGTCTTTGCAAAATGAATGGCAGTCCTGTTAAATAAAATAAAAAAAATACTGAAATCCAAGTTAAAAAATACGTAAGCTAGTTGTAAAATAATACCACCAAGTCGAACAAACACTAGTAAGAATAAAAAGATCCATGACTCGATAAAACCACAGCTTTATTGTAAATGTAGAATCACTGAGTTAGTGCTTTCACCCATAACATTGGGCCCAATGTTATGGGTGAAAGCGCTAACTCAGTGATTCTACATTTACAATAAAGCTGTGGTTTTATCGAGTCATTGATCTTTTTATTCTTAGTTGTAAAATGATGTCTACTTATGTAGTATAAATGCATAGTTATGCAAATTACAAATACTTATTATAATTCTAAGTGTTTTACAACTGCATTGTACTATCAAGCTGCAAGTGTATTAATAGATGACTAAAGGAAAAAAGTGCCAAAAGGGTTAACTATGGTCTACAGAATCTAAAATGTGAGCCCAGACTGGATAGATAGTTGCAGGAAATGTTGGGCAGATAAGGTAAAAGAACAAGACTAATTGTCAGGCAAGTGGCTTGTGTTTTTCGAAAACATTATTTTTATAAAAACATAACTGTTAAGTATTCACGGGCAACACTATTTGGTAATTATAATAAAACATCACAATTGTGCTTGCATGTTGCTGATAATCTGTTTGCAAATAAATGTTAAAAGTAAAAAAACTCAGTTACATTAAGTACAGCCAGCAGATGGGCCATAGTATACATACAATTCAAATAAATTAAGCCAGAGGGTACAAATATCTACTAGTAGTAGTAGACAGCAAAGGCAACAAAAATATATTCTGCCATTGGAAATGGCCAAAAATGATCAAATCAGACAAAGATCCACAATTTGTTAGTAACGTAATAAAGCAAATGTATAACCAAAGTGTTGGGCTGACATACATTCTAGTCTCACAGCATAAAGCAAATAAACAATATTGCAATACTACAGGGGGAGGGGCACTCTCTCAGTTTTACACTGACTGTATGAGCAGTACTGCAGAAGGGTCTAAAATAAAGCTACAGGAAGAAGAATAATATCTCATTCCCTCTTGACAATACTCTTTTAAAGGGGAGGGAAAAGCCGGTATTGGTGCATTAGAAACACTAGTAAACAGATTAAACCTGACAGGCTAAGATATTTTACAAGTTGCTAATAGCTATTATGCTAGTTATTATTGTATTGTTCAGTATTAAAATTGTGACGGATGCGTTTAAGGTGAAGGTGGAATTACATCAAGGATCAGCTCTGAGCCCTTTCTTATTTGCAATGGTGATGGACAGGTTGACAGATGAGATCAGACAGGAGTCCCAGTGGACTATGATGTTTGCAGATGACATTGTGATCTGTAGTGAGAGTAGAGAACAGGTGGAGGAGACCCTGGAAAGGTGGATATATGCTCTAGAGAGAAGAGGGATGAAGGTCAGCAGGACTAAGACAGAATATATGTGTGTGAATGAGAGGGAAGATAGAGGAATGGTGAGGATGCAGGGAGTAGATGTGGTGAAGGTGGATGAGTTTAAGTACTTGGGATCAACAGTTCAGAGTAATGGTGAGTGTGGAAGAGAGGTGAAGAAGAGAGTACAGGCAGAATGGAGTGGGTGAAAAAGAGTGTCAGGAGTGATTTGTGACAGACGAGTACCAGTAAGAGTGAAAGGGAAGGTCTTCAAGTGGATAGTGAGACCAGCTATGTTATATGGGTTGGAGACAGTGGTATTGACAAAAAGGCAGGAGTCAGAGCTTGACGTGGCAGAGTTGAAGATGTTAAGATTTGCACTGGGTGTGATGAGGATGGACAGGATTAGGAATAAGTATATTAGAGGGTCAGCCCAGGCTGGAAGGTTTGGAGACAAAGCCAGAGAGGCAAGATTACATTGGTTTGGACATGTGCTGAGAAGGGATGCGAAGTATATTGAGAAAAAGATGCCAAGGATGAAGCTGCCAGGTAACAGGAAAAGAGGAAGGCCTAAGATAAGGTTTATGGATGTGGTGAGAGAGGACATGCAGGTGGTTGGTGAGACAGAGCAAGATGCAGAGGACAGGAAGAAATGGAAACAGTTGATCTGCTGTGGTGACCCCTAATGGGAGCAGCTGAAAGAACAAGAAGAAGAAGATTAAAATTGTATTTACAACCTGTTAAACTGTAAAGCTATATGAGAGAGAGTAAAAATATGTGAATATGTTTTTGGCAAGACAGTGTTGCTTTGCAAAAGGCATAAATGTTTCTGATTGTTGTATATGTAGTTTAATAACTAAAATAACAGGAGTTATGCCCCTGGTGCCAATTCCACTAGATAATCCTAAAGACACATAACATTTTTCCAAGATTTTGCTTTATGTTAATATTACTAAATTTGTAGATTAGACTAAATGTACTTTACAGTATTTGTATGTACAAATGCAAAATAATCCAGTGTAAATAAAATTAATGTCTAATAAATATGTGTAAAAAAAAGTGTAAAAATGGGTCCAGGGTACCTACTACATTGAAATGCATGAGTAGCAAACAGTCTTTAAATATACTGTATAGGGCACATTGTAATGTAACAACTTCAAAAGTAATTTGCCAAGTTGTAATTCTATCAGTAGTTGTAATTTTATCACTAGTTTTTGGGCCACCATTTTATCCGTACCAGTATTGGTTACCTCAGTTAGAGTAAAATTATATTAAAATATAAAAATATATATTAAAATATTGTATTCATACAGCTAATGGACTAATATGTAAATAGCATTCTTCAGTGTATAAATTATGTTTTTTTTTTTTTTTTTAAATAGATGTTCACTTCACTGTCAATTAAAGTACATGTGCAGTTCAGAGATATGACCACAATGTTATGGTTGAAATGAAATTGAAACTGTGTATTTTCAGAACTGAATAATGTTTGCAGTAGCACATAGACCTTCCTTCTTGCAAATATTAGTCCGTATCTAAACTCTTGTTATGAAGTAATTAATAAAAGTAAACAATTACTTCAACAGTTGCAAAAAGTTAATAAAACAATTTTTTAAGTCATAAATTAAGTTCTGTAAAACCTATAGCAGACACAGCTCATAACTGATGAAATACTTTCACAGAATGGTCTGTAAAAGAAAAAGTTGTTAGATACATTCAGTTTAGGTAGTAATACTTGATATCACTGTATTAACTATGTAAAATTGCATTTTGACTTGTATAAAAAAAGACTAAAGGTTTTTTATTCTATGATCTAACCAAAAGATACATACTAATATAAACTGTTTTAAAATAGAATGAATTGTTAGAGTGTATGTAACAGTGAATAAAAGATTGAAATGAATTCTGCTGTAAATATGCTGAAAGATAAAGCATAGACTAAAAAGTTTGCTTGAATATACGTATAGAGTTTAGCAATCTAAAATGGGCATCCGTACTATATGTATAACAGACAGGCTTCTTCACAGCAACAGAAAAAAAGCCTAAAAAGCAATTCTGGAAAGCAAGTATTACATGATTTTCTCATGTTTGCAGAACAGTTTATAAACATCTATTAATGGACACAAAATGTTTCCTGAAATACATGTTTTCTCAATATCAGCAGAAGAACAGTTTGACGTATTCTTAGAGATGTTTCCTTTCAGACTTCTGTTAATGGACATGGCGTTTTGTAAAATCAGCAAAAAAACAATTCCTGATTGTGTACATTCTCACATCAGTGAAAGTAATTACAAGTAATATTAAATGGTTTCACAGAAGGACAACAGGAAAGTCTATCACAAAACATTTCCTTAAACAAGTTTAAAAAGTAAAGTATCAGCAGAACAGATGTTTACTTATTAAGCCCAAAAAGATACCAAAAGGAAAAACAGGATCTTAAGTCTGTGACTAAAACAGCATAAGTAGACTGTTAGAATTCAGCTATGTTAGAGGTATTTGGTAGGAACACACTTGTTCCGAGGTATTGTATTAGAGAAGTAGTTATAATCTTACATTACCAATCAAGAGTAAAGTCTTGGTAAATTTATACTACAAACTGACAGAAGAGTACGTGTCATAGTAGTAGTATTGTGCTGCAAAGTATATTTTCTTATTAGTGCAGGTTGCAAGGCTCTGTGTTTAAACAAACTACAAATACAGTTATGCAAAACTCTGTGCTAACCAGACTTTGATTCAGCAGTTCCAATACAGTACAGCAGCACTTTCCCTCAGAAATTTTTCAGAACAAGCCCTTAGCACTTTGCTTGAGGACATGAGAATCTGGTTAGCAGATAGGCAATGCAATACTGCAGATGAGTTGGGGAAGAAGAGAGAAGCAAGAAGGGCATCACTGCACAGCAAAGGGATACTCAATGCTGCTCATGACTCTAGGGGAACCCATGGTGGGCAGCCTAAACTGCCCAACAGAGTCTGCCAGTTGCAGGGGAAGCCACTAGCCCAGATACATATCCAGGACCAAGAGTTAAATGTTTTAAATGCAACCAGTGGGGCCATGTAGCATATAGTTGTCCACGGAGGCAAGGTGAGGAACAAAAGGTGATGGGAGAGCCATTAAGTGGGAATGACAAAATGCCAGCAGTAAGTTGTCTGGAGAAAACAAGGGTACCAAACTACCACAAAAGGTTATGACCTGTTTTAGTAAATGAGAAACAGGCCACTGCTAAGAGAGGCACAGCCTCTGACCGAACCATTGTGAAGCCAGCAATGGTTAAAGAGGAGCACTTCTTGCTTGGGCAGTCTACTCCAGTCAGACATTTAGGAGGGACCCCATTCCAAATACCTTTGGCTAGGGTTCACCGTGACTGGGAGGGTGGAAAAGGAAGCCAACAAGCAGGTGTGTTTCAGAATATGCCTGCAGATGTTCTGCTAGGGAATGATTTTGATAATGCAGTATCTTGTGTGCATGCAGTGACACACAGTCAGGCTTGCATACAAGCATGTGGGTCTGGTAGCCTGTGGAGACCCAGACAGACTGCAGACTTGAAGCCAAGACTGGTGTGGTGGTTACTTCAGAGAGGGGGCTACCCTGTAGCAGTGAGACCGAAGGTGAGCCACAGCTGCTTGTGGGTATTGATGTTCCCTTGGACAGAATGACAGCAAGGGCAGAAGTGAGTAGTAGTACCCAGACTGACAGAGAGGCACTGCTGTCAGAGGATGCCAGACTTCCTGTGGAATAAGAGATGGGAAGGGTTACAAAGAAAGAGTTGAGACAGATTCAGCTCTCAGACCCATACATTACAGGGCCTGAGGGAGGTAGCCAGGGAGGCACCTGATTCTCAAGGGAAGGGGGAATCTGTATACTAGGACAAAGGGTTACTATATAGAGAGTGTACCCCTGAGGGAGGGCTAAAGTGTAAGAGAATACAGCAGTTGGTAGTGCCCAGGGCCTACAGTCTGGCACTTCTAGTGATAGCCCATGATATTCCCTTTGCTGGTCATATGGGCATAAACCATAAGAAGAGACATATTATGCAGAACTTTTTTTGGCCTGGGATTTCCAGAGATGTAACAGGGTACTGCAGGACCTGTCAGCAGTGTCAAAAAGTAGGCAAGGCAGGAGACAAGGTGAAAGCTCCTTTGATGCCTTGGCCTGTGACTGAGGAGCCATTTCAGAAGGTAGCTATGGATATATGGATATTGTGAGGCCTCTGAGTACCCCAAGTTCCACAGAGAAGAATTATATACCAGTGGTAGTAGATTATGCTACCAGATACCCTGAGGCAGTGGAATTGTCCTTCATTGAGGCAGAAAAGGTTGCAAATGCTTTGTTAGAGATTTTCAGCAGGTAGGTTTCCCCAAAACAAAACACTGACTGACAGAGTTGCCAATTTCATGTCAGACCTGCTGGCTTGTCTGTGGAAGTACTGTGGGGTGAAGTACCTAAAGACCACCCCTACCATCCTCAGACTAATAGTCTTGTTGAGAGGTTAAACTACACTCAAGATCATGCAACGGGCATTTGCAGACCAGTTTGACAGGGAGTGGGACAAATATTTGCCCCATCTGTTGTTTGCTTTCAGGGAGGTGTCCCAGGAATCCACAAGTTTTTCACCCTTTGAGTTGTATGAACATAGGGTGAGGGGACCTCTAGATTTGATTCGAGATGAGTGAGAGGGTGAGTGTGAATACCACAAGGAGGCTGTTGTGGCATATGTCATAAACCTCAGGACAAGGCTCAGGGAGCTCATAGGCTTGGCCCAGGAGAACCTGGCAGAAGCCCAACAGCAGAAAAAGGTCTGGTATGACAGGAATGCTCAAGCTAGAGAGTATGCTGTAGGGTGGCAAGTTATGGCTCTCATTCCTGTCAGACACAACAAGCTGCAGGCAGCTTGGGAGGGATCCTTTAAAGTGGTAAGGAAGGTCAGTGATGTTAACTACATGGTGGAACTTCTAGGCAGGAGGCAGGGGCATAAATTGTACCATGTTAACATGATGAAATCTTGCCATGATAGAGAAGCCCTTGTGCTGAGTATTTGCAGTGGATGGAAGGAGGAGTTTGAGGGAGATCTGGTGACTGATCTCCTCAGTGAGGCTTGGACTGACACCTCAGTGGAAGGGGTAGCAATGTCCCAGCAGCTGTCCCCTATCCAGGTTCAAGAAATCTGAGCAGTGTTACAGGAATTTGGCACCATGTTCACTTGAAACTGGTGTGCACCCACCTAGTGCAGCACCATGTGGATGCAAGACCCCAAAAGGCCTATTAAGCAGGCCCCTTATAGGGTGCCTGAGAGAGTCAAACAGGCTCAGAGAGGAGATGCAGGAAATGTTGGAACTAGGAGTAATCCAGGCGTCCAGCAGTCCCTGGGCCTCCCCAGTGGTGCTGGTACCAAAGGAGGATGGCAGCACCAAGTTCTGTGTAGACTACAGGAAATTAAATAGTCACACAGAGTCAGATGCTTATCCCATACCTAGGACAGATGAAACCCTAGAGGAGCTGGGTGGGGCTAAGTATCTCACCACTATTGATCTTACCAAGGGTTACTGGCAGGTGCCCTTGACTCCCAGCACTAGAGAGAGCTCAGCCTTTGTGACTCCTTTCGGCATGTATGAGTTGATGAAGATGCCCTTTTGGATGAAAAATGCCCCAGTGACTTTCCAGAGTATGGTAGATCATATCCTAGCAGGAGCAGGAGATTTCACCCTTGCTTACTTGGATAATATTGCCACCTACAGCCATACCTGGCAAGAGCATCTTCAGCATGTCAAGGAGGTGCTGGGCAGACTACAGAGGGCAGGGTTGACCATTAAGCTCAGTAAATATCAGGTGGGTATGGCAGAGGTCTCCTACCTGGGGCATAGAGTGGTAAGTTCAGGCCAGAACCTGATAAAGTAGAAGCCATTCACGCATGGCCTGCCTCTGTTACCAAAAGGCAGGTAAGAGCATTCTTAGGTACAGCAGTATACTACAGAAAGTTTGTCCCCAATTATAGTACCATAGCTGCTCCCTTCACAGATTTGATAAGGAAAAACAAGCCATATAAGGCAGTGTGGGCCACAGCATGTGAGCAGGCATTCCAGAAGCTTAAAGGAGCTTTGGGAGGACCCCCTGTATTAGCCAGTCCAGATTACAGCAAAGAATTTGTTGTGCAGGTGGACGCTTCAAACCATGGGGTGGGAGCTGTACTTAGCCAGGTTTCCTCAGAGGGGGAAAAGCACCCAGTAGTATATCTCAGTCATAGGCTCCAACCCAGGGAGGAATGCTATGCAGCTGTAGAAAAGGAATGTCTAGCCATAGTGTGGGCACTGCAGAAACTTCAGCCTTGTCTGTATGGAAGGAAATTCACTGTAGTTACAGACCACAATCCCTTCAGATGGTTACGCAAGCCAGCCAGCAAAATGTCAAGTTACTAGGGTGGAGCCTAGTATAGCAGGCATATAATATGATAGTGCAGCACCGCAATGAGGTTAGCAATGCCAACGCAGATGGGCTCTCAAGACAGGCAATAGAGTAATGTATTCGCAGATAGTCATCCCTCTCAAGCAACATTTCTCAAGGGTCAATTGAAAAACTAGCTTGAGTCTTCATTGGGGGAAGAAGTGTGACAAAAGAAGGTACAGCTAGCTGGAATTTTGTAAATAATCATGTCATTTGTGAATATCAACATGATTCATATAGGATCATAGGAGGTTACTAGGCTAATGGCCTTGGGTCCCTTACAAGCCTAGCCAAGAGTTTATCCCCAAAAAGAACCTTAGTCAGCACCTGTCACCCTTGTCAGTGAGGGACACAGGTGGAACCCCTGGAACAAATTTGTGAGTTCCCATCCACTCATCAATGTTGCGCTTGAAGAGGTTCAGTGAGATGCTCTGTTTGACATGTATGGGAAGTCTATTCCAGAGACGGGGCAGCCTGTGGGAGATAAACCTGTCTCTCCAGCAGGCTTTGTTGATGTTGCATATTAGATTCAGGCCTTTTGACTGGGTAATGTATGAGGAGTTAGATTTATGGATATGGAGCATCTCTAGTAGGGCAGAGTCCAAGATTGCCTTGTAGGCGAGACACAGATCACCCCTGAGCAATATATACGATACCAAATAGAGTGATAGTGATTTGAGCCTGTCCATATAGGACAAGTGTTGGAGGCCATGGATTCTCTTTGTGAGGTATTTCAGTGTCCTTTCCAGTTGGTGCAGATATTTGGAGAGTACATACCAAAAGGGGTGTCACACTCAATTATTGGGCTAATGTGGGAAGAGTATAGAGAGGTACTAACTTTATTTTTACTGGGTGCAATCTCTTTACTTATGAGATGAATCAAGTAAAAACTTTTTTGACTACTGCTGCTACATGATGGTTGAATGTGAGGTTATCAACCTGCTTGCCCAGGTCTGTCACCAGAGGTACTGTGCTTAGGGGGTTGCTATTGATGTAGTAATCAGTAGGGGCTGTGTTTTTGCAGAATGGTATGATGATACATTTTTTTTCATTTACCTTGAGGCCATGACTTTGGCACCAGTCATTAGATGCTGTGAGACCCTCTTGCAGTATGTTAACATCATTTGGGGAGTCAATGACAGCACCCAACTTAAAGACATCTACAGACTTGGTCAGCCATAGGCCTTTTGTCTTTGCCTGGACCTCTGAGAAGTAGATGCCAAACAGTAGGTGTCCCAGGACAGATTCCTGGGGAACTCCACTAGTGACAGGTCTGCTATCAGAGGTGGAGGCACCTATCTTGACTTTGAGGGTCCTGTCAGTAAGCCAGTTGACCACCCACCTGATGAAATAGGGATTTACACCAAGTTCTGTTAGTTTTTTGATGATACCCGAGTGGGGAAGTGTGTCAAAGGCCTTGGCCAGGTCAAGGTAAGCTGCATGCACTGACTTTCCCACATCCAGGGCCTTCGTGACAGTCTCAAAGAAGTCAACCAGGTTCAACAGGCAATAGCTGCCCTTGACAAATCCAAACTGGGTGGGGTCAAGTGCTTGGAGATTGCCTATGTCCTTGTTTATGAAATTCATAATAATACGCTCCATGGCTTTGCAGATAGGACTTGTCAAGCTAATGGGATGATAGTTTCCAGGGTCAGTAGTGGCACCACCTTTGTGCAAGAGGATGATAATGGCAGTTCTCCACTCTGCTGGAATGAAGCCTGTACTTAGGCTGTGGTTGAATAGGGTGCTCAATGGTGAAGACAGTTCTTGCTGGAGATAGTGCAGAATACATCCTGGGATACTATCAGGTCCCATGGAAGCTGTGTTCTTTGCCTTGGATAGGGCCATTAGCACTTGATCTTCAGAGATGTGACATGTGGGACAAGTATCAGGGATTCCAACAGCCAAAACGAACAGGAAAGTAAATTGCTCAATAAAAGCAGCCAAAACCAAAAGAAAATAGAGCAATTCCACCAAGGCATGACTCCACTGGTGTTTTTCACATGAACAAGCTTTATTGAAACACACTTTCTTCAGAATAAAACCATAAACGCTGTTATCACCACAGATGCGTTTTCATCCTGTAATGACTTCCTTAGATGAAACAGAAATGCATACCTTTTACAATTCTTCCCCTAAAATACCCTCCACTTAATTAATACTGCTATCCAATTGGTGTATATTCTTAATGTGGTCACATGTACTTAATAGATGCTCAGCCCTATAAAACCTTTTTTTAAAAATCCCTTTAAACCAGTTCTAAACACATACATACATATATAAATATATAAATATCAAAATATCCTCTCTAAACTCTAATAGATATAAATATATAAATATAAATAAATATAAATACAAATACAGTTTAGTTTTATACATGTTAAAAACCTAATAAAACATACTTTTCTTCCCTACAATAGCACCATCTTGTGTCCAAAGAAAGAATTAAAATCCTACACAGGTGCTTTTTAGATAAATGGTTCAAACAGTAATGAGCATAACGGTTTTATTCTGAAGAAAGTGTGTTTCAATAAAGCTTGTTCATGTGAAAAACACCAGTGGAGTCGTGCCTTGGTGGAATTGCTCTATTTTCTTTTGGTTTTGGCTGCTTTTATTGAGCAATTTACTTTCCTGTTCGTTTTGGCTATTGGAATCCCTGATACTTGTCCCGCATGTCACATCTCTGAAGATCAAGTGCTAATGACCCTATCCAAGACAAATAAATATCAAAATATCCTCTCTAAACTCTAATAGATATAAATATATAAATATAAATAAATATAAATACAAATACAACTGCAGTGGTGGTGCTGCGGTAGCTTTGTCGCCTCACAGTAAGACGTTGTCCTTTTCGATTCTCAGCAAAAGCGTCTTCTGTGTGGAGACATGCATGAATGGGCATACCTTCGTTGAAGGTTGTGCGTCAGGGCTGGCAACTCGGCACGTAAAAATCTACTGCCAATCATTAGCGGACCGGAGTTCTGCTGTGGCGACCCCTAACCGGGAAAAGCCGAAAGACACAACAACAACAACATAAATACAAAAACAGTTTAGTTTTATACATGTTAAAAACCTAATAAAACAAAATTTTCTTCCCTACAATAGCACCATCTTGTGTCCAAAGAAAAAATTAAAATCCTACACAGGTGCTTTTTAGATAAATGGTTCAAACAGTAATATAGTAAAAGACATACATTTTTAGTTTCTCTTTTTGAAGCAAAATAAATTATTGCACATACACTTTTGATGTTGCAGTCCTTAGCTTTGTCCTAGGGTAAGAAGTATTGCATTTAAAAATATATATATATTTGTAAAGTTAGTGTACATAAACAGATACTTTTTTCAAAGTCACTAGAGCTTTGCAGCCCTTAACTTTGAAACTGGGGCAAGAGAGACTGCATCATTCAGACCTGGAAATCTAGTAGCTTCCAGGGATAGTTGATAGTTGCCACAGTAGTTCTTTGTATTCAATGGAAGTCTCCCATGGACCTCCTCTTATGTCCTTGGGAATTACTTCCAATACAAAGAATTTGGATTTACCTTCTTGACAGCTTATTGTGTGTCTGCAAAGAGCATTTTTGGTACATTTTGTTCTAATTTCATAGTTATGCTCATAGATTCTGTTTTTTAACGTTCTTTCTGATTTACCTACATAGAATGCTTCACAATTGTCACAAAGCCCTATGTATACTATACCACTAGTGTCACAATTCACAAAGTCCCTACTACTATTAAGTCTACCCCTACTAATAACCAGAATAGTGTCCCTCATGTAGCTATACGGGCACTGGGAGCATCGTCCACATTTAAAGGTCCCTACTTTACCCTCTTTACACTTAAGGCCATCTTTTTTTACCTTCTAATATAGCCTTTAGACTTCTACCCCTCCTGTATGTGCATCTTAAAGGGTTATCGAAAATTCCCTCCAAGTCTGATAGTTCACCAAATCTATTCCATTCTTCTTCTAACAATTTTCTTATTCTTACTGCGTCTCCATTATAATCTGTCACAAAATTTCTTTCACCTTCAAACTTCACTGTTTTAACCTTTTCCTTACTAAGCCCTGTTTTGTCCCCCAGAACAGGTTTAAATCTATCCTGCCTTCCTTCTTTAACTTCTTTTTCTATGTTTTTTATAAATTTGTTGGGGTAACCCCTTTCTATAAACATTTCACTCAATGTTTAGCATTTTACTTCAAAATCGCATTCTCTGGATGTCATACGACTACCCCTAACATATTGTCCCTTAACAATTCCTTTTTTCTGGTGTAGGGGGTGTGCACTATTGTACGCTAAATATGAATTTGAAAAAGTTTCTTTCCGATAAATCTTTGAACTGAAAATACCTTGACATTTCTTAATAGAAATGTCCAGATATTCCAATTCATCCTTATTAATCTTGTATGTAAAATTTTAAAAAATCAGTTGATTCTGATATATAATTTAAAAATTCAAAAAACATGCTTTCAGAGCTTGTCCATAAAAAACATGTCATCCAGGTAGTGCTTGTACAGTTTCCAATATTTTACATATTTGGAATTTATAATGTATTTTTCCTCCCAAATTGAAAGAATTATGTTGGCGTACGTGGGGGCACATCTTGCCCTCATTGCTACTCCATGTACTTGTTTAAAAAACTCCCTTTCATAATGTATAAAATTATTTTTTAAAACCATTTCCATCAAGGTTAAAATAAGATAAAGGTCTCTGTTGTTATACTTACCATACTTAATTAGGGCTTCCTCAAACCATTTCATTCCTTCATCATACGGTATTGATGAGAATAAGTCAATTATGTCAATAGTTATAAAAATCATTTTCTCATCATATAAATCATTTGTTATACTACATAATAAGTCCCAAGAATCTTTTACTACACCCTGGCTTCTTAGCGCCATGTCTTTAAACTTAGTGTCCAACCATCTGGCCAAAGGTGGTGTTATAGACCCTTCTGATGACACTATAGGTCTCATAGGTGGGTCTTCTATGTCTTCGTGCACCTTTGGAATCCCAAAGATGGTAGATATTTTTGTTTTTTCTACATACTAAAACTTAAAAGTTTCTATACTTATTAGTCCTTCCAACAGTAGGTCATTTAAAATTAAATTGATTTTTCTATTACCTATATTTATTTCATTAATTGAGACTCTGACGTGTCTATTGTGTTCTCCAAAATGTCCATCATCTTACATTCATACACCATTTGGTCCATAAGCACCGTCCCCCCTCCTTTATCCGGTCTCATCACCCTTAAGGTAGTATCATCTTTCATTTCGTTTAATAATTAGTTTTCTTCCTTTGTTGTGTTATACCCTATCCTTCTCTTAGAAAGTTCTGATCTTATTTTTCTCTCCATTATTACCTCAAACATTTTTAATTGTGGGTGTAGGGGTGGGTTAAATGTGCTTTTCCTTCTTAATTCCTCCATGCCTCATGAGTTTGCATTCTATCCCTTAAAGAAAAGCTCAACGTTTTTCTTCCTCAAAAATAATTTCAGGTCAGTTAGTACTTTACCTATATCCGCGTTCCTTTTAGGTACAAATTTAAAGCCCTTAGATAATAATGAGAAATGCATTTCATTTACTTCCTTATTACTGTAGTTATATATATTGTACCATTTATAACTATATTTGCTACCTTCACAGACAATAGTTTCATCCATGCTGGGAGTATTCACCTGTTCCACTGTTTGTACCTGTTGTTGTTGCTGTTTCCCCCCCGTACCCCCCATACTGGTAGTTTTTTTGATAATTGTTCTTTATTCTTTCTGATCTCCTTAGAGGGGGTATTCTGAGGGGTCATTAATATTTTCTATCTGTTCTCGTACTTCCTGCCCATCCGTACCCAAGAAAGGGGGCTGTGTCCATCCTTCCTCATACCTACTATTGTACCTATTACTAACAAAGTCCCTCGGTCTAGGGTAACTAACCTTGTCTTTGTATTCTTTAACATCTCTCTCAATTTTCCTACTTTTCCTTTCATATACATTTTTTATTTTAACTTCAGTTTTATTTAATGTATCATAATACTTTCTCTTCCCATCCTCGATTGAAAACATGAGGTCATTAGTAATTTTATTGTTGATTTCATCTACTCTACCAGTTTCTGTCCATTTCAGAATTTGAAGACATTTTATTTCTTTCATTAAAACAGTATTTTAACTGCACCAAAGTCTTAAAATCAGTTTTGTACGTTTGTCCATTATGATTTTGTCCATTAGTCATGTTTAAGTTGTTGTTATGTCCTACTACATCCCCTTGCACTTCGTTTGTCCTGTTGCTCAGAACAATAGTAGGAATCCCATCACATTCAGCTCCTATGTCCTTAGCAGGTTTATGCTCATTGTTAACGCCAAGTTCCGTTGTCAAAATCACTTTTTTCGTACCGTTTTCGCCTCTACCAAGCATTTCCTGGTTCCCCAGTGGTTGTGAAGATGCCAGGAGTAATGACTGACAGGTAGGCATTAACAATTCGATCAGTTGCGTTAATTGGTCCATCATTCTGTCAATCTTGTTCAAATCACCACCTCTCCCTGAATTAGCTTGTGAAGACGCCGAAGCCTCTTCCATCCCGCAAAACAGTGACTCCAACAGCCAAAACGAACAGGAAAGTAAACTGCTCAATAAAAGTAGCCAAAACCAAAAGGAAATAGAGAAATTCCACCCAGGCATGACTCCACTGGTGTTTTTCACATGAACAAGCCTTATTGAAACACACTTTCTTCAGAATAAAACCATAAATGCTGTTATCACAACAGATGCGTTTTCACCCTCTAATGACTTCCTCATATGAAACAGAAATGCATACCTTTTACAATTCTTCACCTAAAATACCCTCCACTTAATTAATACTGCTATCCAGTTGATGTATATTCTTAATGTGGTCACGTACTTAATAGATGCTCATTACTGTTTGAACCAATTATTTAAAAAGCACCTGTGTATGATTTTAATTCTTTCTTTGGACACAAGATAGTGCTATTGTAGAGAAGAAAAGTTGGTTTTATTAGGTTTTTAACATGTATAAAACTAAACTGTATTTGTATTTATATTTATTTATATTTATATATTTATATCTATTAGAGTTTAGAGAGGATATTTTGATATTTATATATTTATATATGTATGTATGTGTTTAGAACTGTTTTAAAGGACTGGTTTAAAGGGATTTTTAAAAAAGGTTTTATAGGGCTGAGCATCTATTAAATACATGTGACCACATTAAGAATATACACCAATTGGATAGCAGTATTAATTAGAGACTTTTCACTAGTGATCTAATTTGCTTGTTGAGGCTAAGGAGGGATTTTTTCCAATTTAGAATATATTCCGTTTTACCCTTGGACAACAGTTTCTTCCTTTTGTTGTAAAACCTGTTGATAGAAGATGTCCACCAAACAGGTTTGTTTTTCCTGAGGAGCAGGTTTTGTTGGGTATCTACTTCTGAGTGCCACCCTGGCAAGTTTCAAATCCTCCCAAACCAAGAAATTCCTCTGAGTATGAGGAAACATACACTGTTATCTTATACCAACACGTCAACAACTGCACAGAAGCATCTGTATCCTGTAGGATTAAACACAGGGAAATGCCAAAAACAGAACTCCCTGGTGGAACCACAATATAAATAGGTTTTACAACAAAAAAGACAATTATGGCCATAAGAGCAGTAATAGCCAATATACTAGAGCCACCAACATTAAATAAATAAACAACTCAGGAGCTTAATTAAAACTACCAAAGCCAAGTCTGAAACAAAAATAGTTACCCAAGCAAAGGAACACCACAAAGCCTTCTTTAGTTATTTTCACGATCTCAAGGGCACTACACAGTAATTCACTGAACTGATTGTGAATAACACCATGTACATTGAAGCTGAAAATATTACCAACCTGCTGTCAGAAATATTCAGTTGCAATATCACCCTTTCATTGTTGCCTAAGATCTTGCAAGAAATACCAGAAACTGACACACCCCCCATCTATTACAGAGGGTCATAAATACTGCAACAGTGTGTCCTGACAATATCCAAGGGTGTATCCTGAGTAGTATGACGTATAACCTATCTGTGCCTCTAACTGCACTGTTCAACCTCAATCTCCACAGAGGCTTTGTGCCAAGAGAGAGGAGGACAGTGACAGCACAAAGGAGGACCCTTCACTGACCTAGGTAATTATTGACCCATAAGTCTGACTAGGCTCATATGTAAAGCCATGGAAAAACTTATTATAAATTTAATCAATTAAGACATTGAGAAGTTCAAACACTGAACCCATCCTAGTTTGGCTTCATAAAGGCAGGTCATGCCTTTATGAAGTCAAATCCTGGTGGATTTTTTTCAAAAAGTCACCAAAGCTATGGATGAAGGTAAGATGATACACAACACCTATATATCAAGCGTTTGATGCAATTCCCTACACAGACATAGTGGAGAAGCTTACCAAGCTAGGATTGCCAACTGACTTGCAGATAGGACATAGGAAATAAAAGGCAGAGGAAGCTACCGCCACAGAAAGGTCAGTCACCAGTGGAGTACTGTAGGGCTGTGTGCTTGGATCTCTCCTGTTTCGCATCTACTTCTCAGAAGTAAAAGTAAACACCAAGGGTCTCTGGCTAACCAAGCTTGCAGATGATTGCAGTTTAGGAGCAGTTATCAAATCCCCAGATGACTCAGCCATCCTGCAGCAAGGCTTATCCCAAGCAAATAACTGGTGCCAGAGCCATGGACTAAAACTACATACCAAAAAGTGCATTGTTGGATGCTTTGGGGAAAATTACTACTGCAGGTCTATCAGATTAATAATATGCCCCCTAAGAGTTCATTCAGTAGTTAGAGACTTAGTTACATATGTGGACAGTGACACGCCATTTGACAAACGTGTTCACTGTGGTATGGAAGTTACATATGTGGAGGGTGACATATCATTTGACAAACGTGTTCACTGTGGTATGGAAATCCTTCTATATTGCTCAGCTTATAAGCAGAGGAATAGCTTCTAGAGCCAGATATGTTATTGTACCCCTCTACTCAGTCTTCATCAGGCCAATTATCAAGTAGAATGCCCTCTTTGGCATTTATCTGGCAAAGCACATGCAATGACTTGAATGCCCTCTGAAGTTTCTCACAGAGAGGAAAATAGGCCTAAAACACCTGTCCATCGCAGACCACCTTAAAGCATTGTCTCTATACTCAGTCTCTTACTGACTGCTGAGAGGGGAACCTGTACTTAGCATATAAGGTATTCACTGACCCATTACTTATGGACTTACTGCTCATGCCCAAAACAAATGGTACAATAAATGCTTGACCCAGGGACTTAAACTATTTCTGCAACATAAACAGAATGATATGGAGGGACAGGTATATTTGTCTGGAACAGACATCCCCTCCATGTAAAACAAAGTTCATTCCTGTCCCTATTCAAGCACTGTGGATGGGCAATACGAAAATTATCCCAGGGTTAACCCCTATACTACTAATGGATAGAGGCAATACCTAAATTACTCTTACCCCCACGTAGGGCCCCCCTTACAAATTCTCTATGGCATGACCCTAGAAATAATTACTGACATGGGTAGTATATAAATATAGATCTAGGAAAAGGACATTGCAAAAAGGGAGAAGTAGTTTGTGATAGTGGCATCCAACTAACTTCAAATACTGACGTTAAATTAAACTATGTAGCTGTATGGCTTACAAACCAGCCATGTTTGCACTATGAGATGATGTAACAAGAAGGGTACAGAATTCAATAAGACAGTTATTCGGCAGAAGTGTGCCTAAGCAGAGTCTACAGAATCTCTGTGTAGTGGGTCTTTGTGTTGTGATCAGCCTATAATACTGTGTACTACCTTGGTTGCTCTTCAGAGAGTTTTTTTTTTGTGATAGTAGGCTTTGTGTTCTCTTGTGGTATTCTTGGCTAGGTTCTGAAGTTAAATAAGTTTAAGTTGGTTTCTGTGTTGGGAATGTATTTCCATTGTCTTCAAGCTATATCTCTTTAGTTTGTGTAAAGAACTGAGTTCATGAATAAACTATCAATTTTTGTTGTGTTTGAGCAGTATAGTGACTTCGGAAAAGTATTTATTTTGTTTTTTATGAAATTTGCTTGTCAGAGCTGAAACTGTAATGGCTGGGTCATTTTCTGAGAGGATCAAGGTCCTGGAAGTTTGTGACTTTTGTTGAGTTTTGAGTCCAAAGGAGGCTAGAATGGAAGGTGTTCAGTGTTGATGTTTGTAAGGGAAGATATGGGACAGTGCTTGCTAAAGCTGGCAGGAAACACCTATCTCAAACTACACTGGGTTGTTTGTGAGGAGTAGATCTTAGGGGAGTGGCTTACTGAGATGATATTAGGTCTGGTGCAGCCTGTGATTAATTGTGTTAGCCCCATGTTGGCTAAAATGCTTATCATTTTGAGTTTTAAAGGTCAAAGTTTAGGTTAAAATGACATAGAATTGTACTTTTTCCTTGACTGGCTTTGTGTTTATTAGGGATTAATCAAGTAGTTTTTGAATTTATATTGGATGGTGGAGGGATGAAAGCAATAAATATTGCCCATGATGAAGAGTTGTTGCAGTTTATTTTTAGGGCTAGCTAGCAGGGGTCATGATTGTTAGTGGAGATATTCTGACCTAAAAATGCTTTCTTTAATTTGATTTTTAGTTGGGGTGACTGTGCCATAACATCTCTTGCCCTTGGCCCTGGGTTAGGGGTTAAGATATAGGTACAGTTTCAGAGGTAGCTGCTTAGGGCTTTAATTGAGGTTTTAACTCATGATTCCATAATTCCAAACATGCCTGGGTTGTAGGTAAAGAGGAATCTGCCTATTTGCTCAAGATTTTTGAGCATGTTGTCTGCATTGAGTAGTGCTCTTTACAGCTAATTGGTTATATGAGGGAGAGAGCTAAGATGGGTGGGCATCGGAGGTTGGCAGTGGGCAAGTTTGGGTTCAATATAGTTGATTAAGAGCAGTATGAGGGTTAATCTTATGGAGAATTTGAAAACAAAACACCTTATTTCTGTTGAATTCATTATTTCATGTATTTTGTGTATGTGATCCTTGGCTTTAGATATGAGGAGGTAAGGAGTACTGGGTACTATACTCAAAGACAAAGCCTTTTGTATAAGGTGGTTGGAAGCCAGAATTAGGCTAGATGAGAAGCTATAAGTGGTAGGGCAGAATGTCTATATGTTAAGTGAGAGTGCATGCTGCAGTCATAGGAGGTTATCATAATGATGCAATGGGTCTGTATTATTTTGTTTTTGATACCTTAGCTGGGGAAATGTATTGACAGTTGTAGTATTGTTATCAGGGGAGTATGGAGCTGTATTAATTTTTTATAGATAAGTTAGTTGAGGAAATACTTTGGCTGATGTAGCAGTGATAATGGAGAAAGGAACCATTGCTGTTTTTGTAATGTTGTAGATGTGAGCTGGCAGTAGTATTTTGCTTCATTTAAATGGAAGTGTAAGATGCCATAAAAGTGGGTGTTATTCTGGGAGTATAAAGGATATGATTCTGCGGTGAGAAATGAGCAAGGAAGGCATTACCCAGCTTCCACTCTGTCTTTAGCAGCAACCAGTGAGTCTGTGCATGTGCATATAGTGAGACTGACAAATGGTCAACATTGTTAATAAATCCTAAAAACAGAAGCAAGATGTTTTATGAGAAGAAGTCCTAAATATCCTCTGCCTATACCTGGACAGCTAGGGAGTATACATCTCATGAGAAAATTACTCACATGTGCAGATATAGAGAGAGTAGATGGGCTAAAAATGGCAGGAGGCACAGAACCTATTCTCAGTCCTCAGCAAGGTGTGTCATCATGAGCTGAGTATTTAGGGATGCATTCATGCACTTGTTTCACCTGAGCAGAGACGAGGTTATCTAAACACTGTAAAACACACTTGGATAAGCTGTCTAAAAGTGTTTTACCTCTACACAATGTTTACTGCTTAGTTGTCCCAAGCAATGGTTATAAGAGGATGCAGCCCAATAACAATGTTGATATAGTTCCTAGTCAGAATGCAAAACTCATTCAGGGCTACAGTAACAGAACTGTAACTTCAGTCCTACAGTTCAACTTTGGAATAAGGGAAGGATGATACAGTTAACCAACACAGCACCACAGCCCTTGAACCTGTAAATGGAGAACATCAGTATGAACATTTTTGGGAGAGAGAGAGAGAGAGAGAGAGAAGTATATTAATTTATTTATTTTATTTATTTAACATTTGTTGACCGGGAATGTCCGACTAGGTTCCACAGAGCCTGTTTTCAGCATTCTGACTAGGAACTATATCAACATTGTTATTGGGCTGCATCCTCTTATAACCATTGCTTGGGACAACTAAGCAGTAAACATTGAAAGCAATAGAATGTGATGGAGTAACTTAGAGAAGAGACTAGGAAGGTGGATGGAATTAATAGTATAACAAGGGAGACACTGGAAGAGCAAGCAACAGTAGGAGAGATGAAACACAGGAAATGTAAAACAAACTAAACAACTGCATTCAAATGTTCTCCAATAATTAACAATAATAATGACACAGCAACCTCTTAGAAACTATCATTGTAATATACACAGTGTAATGCCAGTTTTTAACCTGGAGTTGGCAAAGCCTTAACAAATTTATGCAGCTGGTATAATGCATGCAAGGCAGCACTAGAGAAAAAAATCAGGTCAGAAATGTCACATTAGGTCAGGTTAAATACATGTACATTTAAGCAGCTTGAGGAACAGAGTACAGATTTCAGACAGTACAAGTAATCCCTAAGCAGTATAAAAATCAGCTGTTGAGTAGGTATGCCACTATGGCTCCACACTTTTTCTAATTTCTCCAAATATTTTGGGTTTCTAATACCATGGCAGGAATGGACCTCATTCCTAAGTCAAACTATAATTAAAGTTCATGAAATTAATATTGTTTCAATCTTTGATGTCAGCCAAAAGTGCTCTTCGCAGCACCCGCATTGTGCCCAATAATGACTTCTGCAATTCATATGGAGTTACATGTATTGGTAAGCTATCCAAATACGACTGAGGATTCTTTTTTATAAGACTTGTTGCACCTACTACTATTGGAACTTTCTGGGTATCTTTCTTCCACATTGCTCGTTTTCACCTGCAAATCCTGATATTTTATGACTTTTGTGTCTCTCTGTACACAAGACACTGTAGTCACTGGGTGTAGCAATTTCAGTGATCAATGCTACTTTTGTCTTCTTTTCATGGACCACTATATCTGGTTTTCTCGCATCTATCTTTTGAACTGTTGGTAATGAATGATCCCATGTGATGTAGACTTTATCATTTTCTGTGATGCTTTGTGGCTAATGTTTCCAGTGTTTTTCAGCTACTTCAATATTATAATGTTTACACAATCCCCAGTGCAACAGTCTTTCCACATTATTATGCCTTTCAGTATGTAGTCCTTCTGCCATTAGTATATCACAGATAGCAACAAGGTGTGCAACTGTTTCCAGTTCTGTTTTACAAAACCTACATTTGTCTGTTTCTCCCACATGTTCAATGGACTTTGTAAACCAATGTGTATGTACCCCACTATCTTGGGCCGCCAATACTTATCTTTCATCTTTTGGTTTGAATTCATCTCTCCTTAACCATTCCTGCATTTGATCCTGATTAACATGGGGTTCTTCCAGGAATTTTCTACACTTGCAGCTATATTTATGCATTTTCCACATTTCCTGTCTTCTCATCTGATCCTTCACTTTCCATTCTTTCTTTTGTTTTTTGGGGACATTCAGTTGTTGCCCGATTTTTATTCCATTCCCGCTTGACACCGATATGCTTCTGCTATACAAAGAAGGGAATCCATCTTAGATTTATTCTTCTCATGTTTCAAAACTTTCACTATATTTTGGTCTTGTGATGTCAGCAGATATGTATGCAGTCCCACAATTGCAGAGCTATACATGTAATCAATTTCAGATAGGCCCATACCTCCTTTGGAATGATGAATATATAATCATTTGATGGGCATAAAGCATCCTTCTTGTTTTCCTGTCTTATCTATCCAACACCTTTTGGAGCCAGTCAATCACTCCAAAACTGTAAGTTAGGACAGGAAGAGCAAATTGGTTTATAGCTTGAATTTTCATCCTAGATGTCAACACTGTTTTCAGGATTAAGTCTTCTGAAATATTCCTTACTAAATTTTATTTGCATTTGTTCATATTTTTGTTGATCCTTCATCAGTTTCCAAATATTTATACACTCCCTCTTGCTCAAGTTCTTTTATATCGCATTCTTGTCCCAAACTGATGTTTTCCTGGTGCTGCAGTTTTCCTGCTTTAAAGGCTGCTTTTGCACATCTATCAAAACCAAATGACATTCATATATCATCTAAAAAAGTTTTGACTACTTGCAGTTGTGCTTTCAGTTCCTCATAGGTTCATAGGTTCATAGGTTCATACTAGGCTATCTGCCCTAGGGCATTTATAAGCCTAGCCAGAGTGTGTTTGGCTTTCGCCACCCATTTTAAATTTATTTTGCTATACCCTTTTTCGAGGTTAGTATACTGTGCCTCTGTCTAACAGTGACACAGAAGTGATACCCGGGGTAAACCTACGATCTCCCATCCACTCATCAAGATTCCTCTTGAAGAGAGTCAATGAGGGACTCTGCCTAACCTGGACTGGGATTTTATTCCAGAGTGAAGGGAGCCTCTGGGTTATGAATCTGTCCCTCCAGCATGTCCTATTTACTTCAGTGCTGAGGTTCAAGTCTCTCGAGCGCATAGCTCAATGGGATTTGGATTTTCTGAGGTGCAGCATGTCCATTAATTCCGGGTTGGACATGGCTTTATACTTCAGGCACAGATCGCCTCTGAGCAGGTGGTATGCCACTGAGTAGAGCTGGAGTTTCTTTAACCGGGCAGCATATGGCATCTGTTTGAGCCCTTTGATCCTCTTGGTGAGGTACTTTTGGGGTCTTTCCAGTTGCTGCAGGTGTCTGGTAAGGTGCATCCCAAAAGGGGCATTGTACTCAATTATGGGCCTGATGAGGGATGAGTAAAGAGGCACGATGACCTCCCTTGATCGAGATGTGAATCCCTTCATGATTAGGTGGGCTATATAAAATGTTTTTCTAACCACTTTGACCACGTGGTTGTCAAATGAGTGATTGCTATCAAGTCCCTAATTACTTCTTCTGTACTTAATGGATTACCACCTATGTAGTAATTTGTGGGCACTTTGTTTTTGCCAAAGGGGATGACTATACACTTTTTGGTGTTTAGCTTGAGGCCATGGCTCTGGCACCAGTTGTCTGTTTCTATGAGGCCCTTTTGGAGGATGCTTGTGTCGCCTGGAGAGTCGATTATGGCGCTCAGTTTGCAGTCATCTGCGAACTTGGTCAGCCACATTCCTTCCGTGTTGGCCTGTACCTCAGAGAAATATATACTGAACAAGAGAGGTCCCAGGACTGAGCCTTGTGGGACGCCACTTGTAACTGGTTTAGAGTCTGACATGGCTCCAGCAATTCTAATCATGTGGGTTCTGTCCTTGAGCCAGTTTGCAACCCATCTAGTGACATAGGGGTTTATATTTAAGCTGGTGAGCTTATCTATAATGCCTGAGTGGGGTATTGTATCGAAGGCTTTGCAGGTCCAGGTAGGCTGTGTGGACCACCTTCCCTCACAATGGCCTTGGTGACTGTTTCAAAGAAATCAACCAGGTTTAAGAGGCAGGATCTGCCCTTAACAAAGCTGAACTGGGTAGGATCCAGTGTCTGTAGGTCCCCAATATCTTTATTTATGAGGTCCATGATGATCCTTTCCATAGCTTTGCAGACCAAGCTAGTCAGGCTTATGGGGCGATAGTTTCCAGGATCCGTTGAGGCACCACCTTTGTGGAGAGGGACCACTGTTGCTGTATGCCACTCTTTGGGTACATATCCTGTAGTAAGGCTGAGATTGAACAGTAGTTTTATGTTTGGGTTTAGCTCATCTTGGAGTTCATGTAGGATGCAGCCCGGGGCACTGTCTGGTCCCACTGATGCTGTGTTTTTTGCTTTGGAGAGGGCAGCTCTTACCTGAGCATCTGAGATGTCAGGGGGGCAGCACTCTGCTGGGATAGATATTTGCCCTTTTGGTGGGGAGGGGGGGAGAAGTTTGTACTGAACCTGTCAGCTAGGATGTTGGCAATGTCTGTGGGTTCGGTGTATTTTTTGTCATTTTGGACTAATTCTGAGCATATCTGCGAATTCCCACCCAGGTTCCTAACATAAGTAAAGAAAGCCTTGTGATTATCCTTAGTGTCCTGTGCAATTTTTCTCTCAAAGCTGGCCTTAGACGATTTTATGAGTGCCCGTAGTTTTTTGCTAATACTGATCAGAGATGCCTTCCCTTTTTGGGATTTTGCTCTATCATGTAGTAGCTTCCTCCTTCTATTGTATAGTTTGTTTATGGCTGGGGTCCACCAGACAGGACGTCTGCCTTTGGAGGATTGGGTCTTGGTTTTATTTGGGATTGCATGATCCATGCATTCCTGAAGGTGTTCATAGAATGCTTTTATAAAGGATTCTGCGGTCTGGGCCGTATTTTCCACAGGCCCGGGGGCTTTGAAGGATTACACCTCAGTTTTGAGGAGTGTGAAATTTGCTTTAGAAAAGTTTAATCATCGACAAAGAGAAGATGAGAAGTCTTTACACTTTGTTGCTTTTTAGGAGCCAAATTATAGCCATGACCTAATCTGTTAAGCAGACAGCTTAAAGGGTTAAGGGTAAGGCAAAAGAGCAATGGGGACAGAGAGTCACCCTGGAATACCCCCTTTGGATTTTTATCCCTGGAATAATAATTTGTCCTTTATCATGGCTTAATTGCAAAGTGGTTTGCCACTGTTTTGTGGTCGCTGTGATGTAGTTTATCAGTGTAGGGTGTATCTTATACATTTTTAAGCACTCTTTTATCCATGAATGTGGGATACTGTCAGATGCTTTTTTGTAATCAATCCATGCCGTACTTAGATTCTTCCCCTGTGGCTCCACAGTATGGATTAAGTTATGATAGAGTAAATATTTCCCTAACCCCATGCATAGTTGGGGGTGGGACCTGCTCACACTTAGGCAGTCAAAAGTACTATGAGGTTGTTATCTTTCAGATAGAAAAGGAAAATTCATCCACACTTTTCAAAATGAATCTACCCCTTTCCTGTTTCACATGTGGATGATACTCTTTTGGAGAGGTCCTCATGCTCATGAGGACCAGATTCAGATTAGACTGGCCTTAAATCCCTATACCATCCTGAGAAGACCTGGGTTATCACCCTTATGGAGCTATTCAGGATTCCTCCTGATATTTCTAAAATATGACTTCTCAGGACTCCTGGAGTCATTATGCAACTGTAGTCATAAAACAGGCTTTGTGCCACATGAATGGAGGACTGGAATGGTCACCCCCTTCATAAGGGAGGACCTTCAACAGCTCCTGGAAACTACAGACCCATTAGTCTGACTAGTCTTATTTGCAAAGCCATGGAAAGAATTATCATGGAAATTATCAACAAGGACATAGAAGACCTCCAGACACTAGATCCATCCCAGTTTGGCTTTGTCAAAGAACGGTCATGCTTACTGAATCTGATGGACTTCTTTGAAAAGGTCACTAAGGCAATGGATGAGGGGGAAACAGTTCATGCTGTCTACCTAGACCTGGCTAAAGCTTTTGATACAATACCCCGCTCACTTACTGTCATCAAACTTATGTAACTAGGTATAAACTCCTTTATAACATGATAGATAGCTAGCTGACTCACTGATAGGACCCAGGAGGTTAGAATTGGTGAGATCACCTCCACAAAAAAGCCGGTCACTAGGGGCATCCTATAGGGCTCTGTGCTGGTCCCACTCCTCTTTGGCATCTACTTCTCAGATGTCAAAGTCCTTTGGCTGACCCATTTCACAGGTGATTGCAAACTGGGAGCAGTCATTGAATCCCCCCAAGATGAAAACACCCTTCAGGAAGGTCTAGTACAAACAAATGCT
Source organism: Protopterus annectens (assembly GCF_019279795.1). NCBI lineage: Eukaryota > Metazoa > Chordata > Ceratodontiformes > Protopteridae > Protopterus > Protopterus annectens. Next base: position 1,255,881,090 of record NC_056743.1, read on the forward strand.
TGGTGCCAAAGCCATGGCTCAAAACTCAATACAAGAAATGCATTATAGCACCTTTTGGGAAGTATACCACCCCAGGTAACTACTTCATCAATGAAACACCCTTAAAAGTTGAATCACTAGTCGGGGATCTGGAAACGCATGTAGATAGTAACCTAGCCTTCAACCAGCATGTGTCCAGGGTAGTAAGAAAATCCTTCTATGTTACTCAACTTATAAGCAAGGGCATGGCCTCTAGGTCCAGAGAGATCATCATAGCACTGTACTCGGCCCTCAGACCCATCATAGAGTATAATGCTCCTTCAGTATATACCTGACCAGATACATGCAGCAACTGGAACATCTACAAAGGTTCTTTATAAAAAGAATACAGGGGGTAAAAGCAATGCCCTATGCTGATCGCATTAAAGTCCTATGTCTTTACTCAGTATCATACAGACTTCTGAGAGATGATCTTTGCCTGGTAAACAGGCCATCCCTGGACCCTGTTTTGATGGACCTTTTGTACATCCCCAAAACAAACAGCATCAGAACTACTACATTAAAAGTCCTAAATTTTGCTTGTGAAATTAATAAGACATGTTGGAGAGACAGATAGGTTTCTCAGAGAAATCCCATTTCCATACGAAGCAGAGTTCCTACCTATCCCTTTTTAAGCGCAACTTGGACCAATAGATGGGTAACTGGAAATTTACCCCTGATCTGGTTCCTATGTCTCTGATGGACAGAGGGAGTCAGTAAATCACCAGATGTATAAATCAAATTTGTGGGTCACATTTGCGTTGCACTGCTAGGCTTATTAAGGGCCCAAGGGGTCTTTCGTCTAGTACACACCTATGAAAATATGAAGCTATATACTAAGGCTGCTATTCAGGCAACCTCAAGGTATCCTGACTATGTGCCTTCAGCTGCCAAAAAGGCAGACATCAGTTACAACCTCCCCACCTGAGTGAGTAGAATTAACCCTGCATACTAGTACCAGCAAAGACTATATCTCTTCCTTTATTCCTTGCCTACAAGTATTAGCCTCCACCATAAATTAGCAACTCACCTATGCATTTAACAGCTCTAGAACTTCTCAGACTATCGGTCATATTTGTAAATATGTAAATACAAGTTGGAAGTTATAGCTTACTGCTAAATAAGTTAAATCTAACCAGTTCCTAGGAAATATTTAGGACAAGCATCATCTCATCACCATTCTCACCCTAGAAGAGTCATACTGCCTCTTTTCTTAGCTTCTTCCCCAGCTATTAACTCAGAAATTACCAAAAAATATCCATTCTCTATAAGAATATCAAGATGTCCCTGTACTATAAATCCACTACCCTACTGTATGCATAAAAATGAAAATATTAATAATATTGTGACGAAGTATGCAAAACTGTATTAATCTTATGAATTCCTGGCAGTTTACATAGAAACATCATGAACAAGTACATAAAATGTTATTATTCTGTAAATTGATAGCAATGTGTATTGCATGAAATATTCATTCTCTGCAATTCTGTCAGACATTGCTTCTACAATGCAATTCGTTCTACAATATAATCTTTATTGGGTCTATATTAGAACCACGAAAGCCCGTTTACGTGAATATGTAAACGTTGACACATATTGCGTGAACTGTGAGTACACCGAACACCCGAAACCGTGAAATTCAAAATCTCGAATCGCCATAGTTGGTCCTTCTGCGGTATAGCTCCGGAAGGTAAGTGTGCGATAGTTATGGACCTTAGGGTTAGGGTGTGGGTTAAGGTAAGTGCATAGATAGTAATGTATGTAAGGTTTAGTGTAGGGTTAGAAGTAGGGTTTCGGTTAGTGTATGTATGTGCTTTATTTATTTTGTTTGGGTGGGTAGTATGTAACGAGCAGTGGGGTTGGCCAACTATGCCGGTTCGAGATTTTGAATTTCACGGTTTTGGAAGTTCGGTGTCCTCGTGGTTCCTGCAATATGTGTCGACATTTACATATTCACTTAAACGGGCTTTCGCGGTTCTAATATAGACCCTCTTTATTACTAAACCAAATCTGTCACAATCATTTCAAAAGCATCTCTGTAGTAGTTTATGAGACATTAACTCTTTTATAATCTTTTCGTATTTATCTATGTAATAGTCATTTAATTGTTATGTCAGTAACAAATTATGCATTTGCACCCAGGTTGTGAATGAAAAGGGTCCATGGACCAGTTAGTTCACTAACCTGGTCATCAAAGGAAAAATAAAAAAATAATTATGCCATTACCTATTTAAAATCACCCACCTGCCCATACACAAATTCTCTTCTAACTACAAACACACACACTTCATGATAGCACCCCAAATCTATAACTTCACCAAAATTGAGCTACTATCATATAGGTACTTACCTTCACATATTTTTGTACAAATATCACTAAAACACCTACAATCTTTCACCAAATATTATTCCCCAACACTTCATAAAAAAACGAACCTACAATTATGCGGAGATATACACCCTAACCATGGCCCAAATCTCACCCAACTAAATACAACCATCATAAATAATAACTCCACTCCAGCAAGGAAACCAAACCCACCACAACCCAATATCTTATCCACAAAAAAGTCTGACATTCTCCTAATTAATATAACCATCAGAAGTCTGTTAAATAAAATAGATGAACTGTATGCTACCTTATCCCTATACACTCCAGACATCACTGTCCTTACTGAAACCTGGCCTAAACCCTGTATGAGCAGCAACAAACTCATTCCTACTGGCTACAACATCCTTATACAAGACAGAACAACAAAACAAGGTGGTGGTGTAGCAGTTCCATTTAAGGACTGTCTCAGCATTGAAGAACTAGAAGTAAATGCCCCAGACCTAAAAATACTGAACTACTAGCCTCTAGACTTAAAATCAATAACAATAAACGGGTCTATAGTAAGTCAGTGAACACTTAAAATAGCGAATGCTGATTTATCGACCCTTTAAGAGTGAAAGCTGACAATCCTGAAGACACGGAATGGTGATTTTTTTCACAGGGAAAAAATTGCTGGGCTGTTTTTGGGACTTTGCCATTTCTCCACCATGGTGCGATCTCGGAGTTGGTATATTTAAGAAGGGGGGTATGGGCTGTGAAGCCCCTCACTTTATATTGTGTTTTGAACTTTTTTTTTTTTTTTTTGTGGAACAGCGATTTTTTTTCCCTGGGAAAAAAATCGCTGTTCTGTGTCTTTGAGATTGTCAGTTTTCGCTCTTAAAGGGTTGATAAATCAGCGTTCGTTATTTTAAGCGTTTGCTGATTTAACATAGACCTCAATAAACATATAGTCTTAATAGCAGTATATATCCCACCCAGCAACAACACCACCAGTATAGAAAACCTGCTTTCATGGGGATCGACTACATTCAACAAAGAAACAATAATAGTAGGAGACGTTAACTCTGATTGGCAAATCTATTCCTCTGAAAACCCTTCCAGTTACATAAGCTTACATGGTTTCACTCAACTGATACATACACCCACTAGAACTGACAAAAATAGCAACAAAAATCAATTCTTGACTGGACTTTAACAAACAAGCCCTCACTAATCCATCACTCAGGCTGTCTACCAGTCTAAGTAATCACCTACTAACCTATTTTCTAAGGCACCTTGGCTCACACACAAAAACAACAACATACAAACAAGTACATAGCATAAAGAACTTCTCCGCAGACACTTTCAAACAAATACTCCAAAATTGTAACTGATCCACATTAAAATATCTCCTGTTAGATGATGCAGTTGAACACTTCAACAGCAAATTCCTAGATATGCTAAATACTCTGGCCCCTATCATACACATAAGACCTATAACCAATTACTGCCCATGGCTCACAAAGGAAACCAAACAACTACTAAAATAGAGAGACAAATTTTGGCACCAATATCAAATAAACAATACACAAATCTCCCTCTATAAATACCGTCACTTAAGGAACATTTGTAAAAAACAAATCAAAGCCAATAAAAAACAGTACTATACAAACATGATACTAACCAACAAAAATTCTGGGCTTCCATCAAACAACTAATTCATCCAGACCATACTTCCACCCCATCACCAAATACCAAAAACTCATAGCATCCCAATTCAACTCTTTTTTCATAAACTCTATACTCTCACTTATAGAAAATAAAAATAGCTTGCCACAAATTGATCGTCCTGCAATCAATGACTCCCCTGCCCCACACTCATTCCAACCCATCCAAACAGGTAAAATAAAAAAGTTACTGACCAAACTTAAACCAACAACTCTCGCTGCAGATAAACTACCATGTACTACTTCAGAATAACAGCTGACATTATATGTTATCTGGTGTCGGTACTAATAGCTCCATCGCTGAGCAGTATGTACTTAAAATTTAGAAAATCTCCCAAGTTACCCCTCTCCATAAAGGGGGCTCCTCATTAGAATTCTGCAACTATAGACCAATATCCATACTGTCCCTGCTCTCTAAAAGTTTAGAAGAATGCGTCCAAACTGGAAGAAAAGCTCTCTCCAGTCAAGATTGTGCTAGATAGTCAAGAGGAGAAGGTTAACACCTGCACTACACCTCAAGCAACACATAGCCCTTCAAAACCTACACCATCAACACCCACACATAGCAACACTAAACCCACATATGCGGAGGCCCTTAACATTAACCTGCCCAAGCAACAAGGACTTCTGAAGCTGAAACACAAGCAAACACCAGTCACAACCAAAGTGACACATAGCTCACAACACCAATGTGCCACCCAACAGCCCCTAAGGCAAGACAATGTACCCAACACTTTAGTCATAGGTGACTCTATAGTCAGGCACACTGATGTCCCACTCACTAGGCTGAACAAGGAGAAAATTACAGTCAGCTGCCTGTCGGGTGCCAGGATCCACCACATAATGCATACACTCAAGTCACTCCACAACAAGTACAACTACGACTCTGTCATTGTCCATGTTGGAGAGAATGACTTGAGACATACCTCCCTGGCTACATGAAAAGAGATATGGAAGCTCTCTTGGATCATGTGGCCCAGGCAGGTTTGACCCTAACCCTGAGTAGCATCCTGCCTTCACCCTGAATGATACCACAGTATAAGGACAAAATGATTGACTTCAACAATTGGCTAAGCTTCTGGTGTCATTTAATGGGGATCCACGATGCTTTGCCAGAGATGGTGTGCACCTGTCACCCCTGGGATTCAGGTTACTGGCTAAAGCTCTTGCCACCCCTATAGTGCCTTTTTTAAGCAAGGTTCAAAGGACAAAACCACCACCATAACAGATACAAGTATGCAAAATCTGAAGGTAGTGCTACTCAATGCTAGAAGTCCAAACTTCAAAATGTACTCTCTCGAGGCACTCCTAAAATGGAGAACATCGATATCTGTGCAGTAACTGAGACCTGGTTCAAGGCTCCAGAGAGCACCCCTGCAATACCAGGCTACAACTCTTACCACACTTTTCGGCCACCAAACCAAGACCGAAACACTAAAGGTGGAGGAGTGTCCATATTCCCCAAGGATATTCACACTTCCAGGCTAGTTGCCCAACACAATGCATCTGAAATTCTCCAGGTGCAACTAACACTAGGTAAGACTGCAAGCCAAATTGTAGCTTGCTACAGATCCCCACCATGCCCCAAGATTCTCACTACACCTTTCTAAACATACTGGAAAATATTAAGATACAACCAAACACCCTAATACTGGGTGATTTCAACTACCCTGCCATTAACTGGGAAAACTACTCAGGTACCAACACCTTTTCCCAACGGTTCTTGGAATTCATAAATTCCAATGCCCTGGATCAACTAATCCATTGTCCCACCAGGGGATCCAACATCCTAGACCTAGTCATTACCAACATGGGAGATAGATGCTCCGCACCAGTGGTCACCCCCTCATTGGTCAGGTCTGACCATAAGCAAATCACCCTTGACATCCACATCACACCCCCACCCCCCAGTAAGGAAACCTCCGTAAAAAAATTCTCCAAAGCTAACTTCATCCTACTCAAGCCAGAAGTGACAAACTTCATGTTACCCATGCAGATGGGATCTGAAAGTTTGACTGCTAAATCCTACACTAAGGCACTGTACGAGCACATCCATTCATGCATGAATTGTGCCATCCCAAATAGAACCAAGATGCTCTCCTCCAAAAAAAAGAAGCCAATCTGGTGGTCCCCTGCCATAAACAAACTATACAACAAAAGGAAGAAACTGTTGCAGAAAAGAGGAAAATCCCAGGATGCAAAAAAATCCCTTACCAGTCTCAGTAAGAAGCAGAGATCCCTCATAACATCCTCAAAAGCTCGTAAGAAAATAAAATTGCCAAAGATTCCAAAGACAACCACAAGACATTCTATAGTTATGTCAAGAATCTAAATGGCAATGCTCAGATCTGCTCTGAGCTACAACAGAATGGCATTAAATATACTGATCTCAAGGATATTGCCAATATCCTGGCAGATTAATTTAGTGCCAACTTCACCCCTCTCTCACCCCTTAAATGGCCCATCTCAATACCAAAAGATTGCCAAATTCCAGTAATCATGGCCACAGAGGTAGAATCCGCACTCTCCAAAGCTAAGAATACAGCATCCATGGGACCAGATGACATCCCGGGCTGTGTACTACATGAACTACAAAATGAACTGGCACCTCACCTAAGTGTCATGTTTAATCATAGCCTCACCTCAGGCTTTGTGCCCACCGAGTGGCGCACAGCTACAATTATCCCACTCCACAAGGGGGGATCCACCTTGGATCCCGGGAACTACTGTCCCATCAGTCTGACAAGCCTGATCTGCAAGGGCATGGAACGCATTATCATGGAACCTATAAACAAAGACATTGGCAACCTTCAAACACTGGACCCCACTCAGTTTGGGTTCGTGAAGGGCCGATCTTGTCTCCTGAACCCGATTGACTTCTTCATATCAGTCGGCAGACTTGTGGATGAGGGTAAGGCAGTCCACACAGCCTATCTGGACCTTGCCAAGGCCTTCAACACCATCCCCCACTCTGGAATCAAAGATAAACTTACTAAGCTGGGCATAAATCCCTACATCACTCGATGGGTTGCCAACTGGCTTACTGACAGAACCCAGACTGTAAAAGTAGCCAACTCCAAATCCAGCTCCAGACAAGTGACAAGTGGAGTACCTCAGGGTTCAGTACTGGGACCGCTCTTGTTTAGCATCTACTTCTCTGAAGTACAGGCCAACACTAAAGGACTCTGGCTAACAAAGTTCACAGATGACTGCAAACTGAGAGCCATTTTTGAATCCCAAATGATTTGGATATTCTACAAAAGGACCTTACAGAAACAGATGCTTGGTGCCAGAGCCATGGGCTCAAGCTTAATGTCAAGAAATGTATAGTTATCCCCTTTGGGAAACTATACCATGTACCCATGAACTACCACATAGGTGGCAGTACACTAAACACCGAAAGTGTGATGAGAGACTTAGGGACACAGGTGGATAGTGGTCTCACCTTCGATAACCACATTGCCACAACAGTCAGGAAATCCTTTTATGTGGCACACCTCATCACTAAGGGCTTTTTATCCAAAAAAAAGGAGGTCATTGTTCCACTGTACTCATCCCTCATTAGACCCATTATAGTATAACGCCCTGTTTGGTATGTACCTCACAAGACATCTGCAACAGCTGGAAAGGCCGCAGAAATACCTCACTAAAAGAATCACAGACCTAAAGCAGATGCCATATGCTGACCGTCTAAAAAAACTCCAGCTATACTCTGTGGCATATCGTCTACTCAGAGGCGATCTCTGCTTAACACACAAGGCCATGTCAAACCCTGAGCTGTTGGACATGCTTTACTTAAAGAAATCCCAATCCCTCAGAGCCACATGTTCCAGGGATCTAAACCTTGTCATCACAATGAACAAAACATGCTGGAGGGATAGGTTCCTGACCCAGAAACTCCCCATACTCTGGAATAGACTGCCCATACATGTCAAGCAGAGCACCTCCTTGGCCCTCTTCATAAGGAACCTTGATGACTGGATGGGAGATAGGAAATTCACCCTGGGGATCATGTCAGAAGCCCTGCTAGACAGGGGTCCAGGGAAGTAAATATTGTGGGAAGAAATATCCAGGGAATTTTTATGGCTAGGCTTGTATAGGCCCTAGGGCCGATAGCCTAGTACCACCCTATGAACCTATGAACACACAACTAATGCAACACCTACTAACCAATAAGCTCCTTGCCAGCACACTACATGGATTTTAGCCAGGCCATACCACCACCCCTGCCCTGCTTAACTTCACCAATACTGTAAACCAACTAAAAAACAATGGCAAAATGGTTGCTTCAATATTTCTAGATATGTCAAAGGCATTTGACAGAGTGTCCCATGAGCAACTCTTACAAGAGCTGGCATCCCTCAATATATCTAATAATACACTCTAATGGTTCAAAAACTACCTCTCTGACCACCAACAAGCAGTCAAATGGCAAGATGACAGCACTTCTCTGCTTCCCGTAACAGTAGGTGTTCCACAAGGCTCAGTACTTGCACCTCTATTTTTTCAGTCTTTACCAGTAATCTGTACATGGCAACTAGCCTTGCTACCATAATACAATTCGCAGATGACTCTGCTGTTATCTGTGCTGCACACACCTTATCACATCTGCAAGAAACTACCCAAAGATCTTTCTCTGCCATTGAATCTTTCCTAAATAAATATCAGTTCATCCTAAACCCAAACAAAACCAAATTAATGCTTTTCCCCAACAGCCATCAGAAAACAAACTAATTTAACCAGGAATTCAAAATCATCTCATCCAGTCAAACAGTAACTGAACCCATCCAAGAAACTAAGCTACTAGGTATTACTATTGATAATAAGATAAAATTTGACAAGCACATATCACAAGCAGTCAAAAAATCTCATATTAAACTAGGTTCTCTTTATAGGTTAAGACCATATCTAACCAACACTACCAGACAAGCAACTGCACAAACTCACCTACTATCTACTCTATTATATGCCTCCCCTGTACTGACAAACCTTAAGAAGACTGACCTAAGCAAACTTGAAACATGGTATCACAAGATAGCCAGATTTGCCACCAACCTACCCCACAGAACATATCACTGCCATGCTCTTAAACAACTCAGATGGCTAGAACTTTCTAACCTCTTAACTTTAAACCAACTTACCCTAACCCACTTCATAGTATACCTACCTGACAAATGTCCAGCCCTATACAACCTCGTTCAAATACTCTTCAACAGCAGGACCCTGAGCTCCTCTGATAAACTACTATTAAAAGTCACAAAATCCAATAACAGCTTCGGAGAATCACTATACTCTAATAACATCTCCAAAGCATGGAATTCTATCCTGCAGAACATACTAAACACAACTGATACAGTACAGTTCAAAACCTACTAAAAGATCCACCTAAAGGACAATTGGTTATGATCTCATTCCTCACCAGGCTGAACTTCTTGTCAGCCAACCTTCTTTTCCCACACTTTTATTACTCTAATTTCTTCTTAAACCTCTTATGTACTTATAACATTTGTCTAACTAACTGTAAGCTTTGGCTCTACCTTCTCACCTCCCCATCTTTTCCCTCAATCGTATCAACTCCAACCTATATCTCTGATGTATATATAACTCTCAATGAGTTAATTGTAAGTTTCTTAAAAGTATTTTACAGGCATTAGCTAATTGTTATGCCATTGCATATAATGCTTAATTTATGCTGTATACTACTGTTTCTGACCTGCTCAATTTTTTGTAATGTGTTGCTTTGTGATGTCATGATGCTTTATGTGGAGCATTTCTCCACAGGCCTCTTCTGAAAACGGGCATCTAAATAAAACTCTCATGTTTTTTTTCCCAGCAAAGATTTCTGAGACCGTTGCCTTTTTCCATCTTGGCATCTGAATAGGAGCTCAAGGCACTGGACAGGAATTGCAAAAATATTTACTTTTCTCCCACATTGGGGCTTAGGGCACTTCATCTCACTTGTCCCATTTCCAGTCTCACTTGAATAAGAAGGCTCTGGAAAAGCATGAGAACCTCCTAGAGTCTGGGATCAAGGAGGAACTTCTTCAGACTCTTTATCCACAGCCTGTACAACAGGCTATTACACATCCCATTGTAACATTGACTGTGCAGATGCTTTGGCTAGGGCCACATGTTCTGGTGTGTGCCTTTGCAGGATGGATATGGCTGTGCTTGTACTCCCTTTAGGGGGTGCTGTTGAACAGGATCCTGCATGCCCATTACTTGGGAGAAGTGCTTCTTAACTAGTGTGCTCGGCCCCTGGTCAGTGACTTCCTGCAGAGAAAAAGAGGAAGTAGGCCTTCAGTTCTGTTCAAATTCCTTATAATACCTCACTTTCTACCTCCACTTATTCCTGTTAAAAGTGAAAGAGGCCTCCTTGCTATATGAGGAAGGCCCTGAAGCATCACGCATTCTTGCCTTTTTCAGTGTCAGCTAAAGTACACTTAGAGAATGATCCTACTGCCTTCTCCACTGCAGTCCTGATTCTGGTCTGGGACTTCCCTATGAGAAAGAGTTTTCAAGTTCACTGCAGCCTGGAAAATGAACTCAACAAGGTCACTTTTTATATGAGATCACTCTCAGTCACATTGTGGAGCTCACCATTCCTACCCACAAAGATCATCACTAGCAAGATCAGTCCATTACAGATGTGACAGACCTTACTCAGGGTCTCTGGGTGGTGACAAAACATCAGGGAGCATTATCCTTCAGAGAATGTGAGCACTGGGGAGTGTGTGAGTAGGGTAAGGAATAAGAGAAGTCAGGTGATTGTACCAGGAGAGATTGCTTTCATTTATCAGCTGAAAATTATTAAGGTTGATAGTGCTTGGTTTCAAGAGGATAGGATTATACAGAAAAGTTTAGATGGGCATTACTCAAGTTCAGCTGGATATTGGAGGTAGATTCTGAACACAAAACATTATTGCTTAGTAGGACATGAACTACAGCATTTTAAACATCAGCATCAGTCACTGTGCTTGCTTGCTGGATGCTCTAAGGAGTTATATAGTTTAAAGCACAGACTAAAAAAGACATTTGTTGCATGACAAATTTGTAGTTATTTAATAGTGCGGATGGGCAGTACTATGCTGCAAGTTGCAGCAGTTGTCCTTGTGATTAAGGATCACATCAGTTAATGGAGTAGCATCAGAGAAAGACTAGGTTGCACCAATTCAGTACTGCCGGGTAATTTTGTAGAGCAGCTACAATGAATTAAATACAAGCTTCTGTGTTTATGATGCACTCAGTTAGCTGTAACTAGCTCAGTTTAAACTCACAAAATGGAACCATGCTATGTATGTATGTAAGGCTTATACTAAAGGTAAGACAGATATAAGCTCCTTTGTCAATCCAATGCTTAATGTAGTAGGATTTAAAAAGGTTAATTGCACAAGTCTGGAATTGTATGTTGTAGATTTGAGACCATACAGTTTCATTTTTTGCCAATTATAGGATGCAGTTTACATAATTTAAAAAAAAAAAGTTAATCAGTCTGCAATTTAAATGCTTGTTTTAAATGTTTCACTGTATTATGTAGTTTAGAGGAACATAACTCAGGACTTCCTGTGACTCTCTTTGGTAAAGGGAGATGAAGATGCTAGTACTGTGAATGCTCTCAGGTCCAAAAGATCAAGGAAGTTGCCAATCAGTGTATGAGAGTGGTTGCTGCAGAGTATGATAATATTGGGTTCTGCAGGTAGGAGATATGTTGCCCCCTTAAGGAATTGCTGGCTTCAGACATTGAGATCTAGTGTTTTAATGTCAAAATTAGTATCACTTTTCTTCCAAAGTGTGCTTTGTAGTTCAGCTTCATTTCCATAGTAGCTTTAACGCTAGATTCAGACACCACAGGATACTGCTGCGCTGACATTTTGAGCCCTACTTAGTGCGTTTACAGTTTTGATATTCCCTTTGTTACCTTCACCTTGGCTGTTTTCTTTCCAGCTATTGTTTTGGAGGTGCATGCACCTCCTACCAGCACACACCATTACAGCATAACACTGCTGTGCCTGCTTTCTCATTCTTTTGGACAATTATAGGTTCATAGGTATATACTAAGCTAACAACCACTAGGGTCTTTATAGGCTTAGCTGTGCAGCCCAAATGTGACTGACAAATTTGATTTATGTAGGGGGTGCTTTACTGACTGCCTCTGTCCATCAGAGACATGGGTACCAGACCTGAAGTGATTTTTCCATTTACTCTTCCACTGGTCCAAGTTGCACTTAAATAGGGGTAGGGAGGAACATGGATGGGAAGCCTGTTCCAGAGAATGGAAATTCTCTGAGAAACATATCTGTCTCTCCAACATGTCCTATTTATATTGCAAGCAGAATTTAGGTCTTTTCATTTAGGTATTTTGATCTAGTATAATGACACTTGTCATTGGAAAGTTTTGTTCCTAAAACATATAAAAGGTTTGAGTGTCCTTTTGGCCATTGCAAGTAATTAAGACTCATTCACACTAGTTAATAAGGTAGAACAAACTTTATTAAACACAAAGGGTATTTGAGTAAACTGTTTATTTGCTATTATGGCTAGTGGAACTATAAATATGGTATGACACACTCAAATTGCAAGTAAAAAGGTAAATTATACACGTTTTCCAATTACTTACAATTTCTGATTACTTAATTCTATTTGATTGTATACTGCACTAAAAATATGTATACAGTGAGTTAATCTTTCTGATAGTCCAACGTGTCAAAAACATAAGCTTTTAGCAATTTCTGTCCAACTCATTTTACATATGGTGGTACTTATTTTTCCTTGTTGAAAGTTTCTGAGGAGCTATTTCTCTCCTTATTCACTGCAGTGTGCATGTATGCATGTGTGTGTGTGTGTGTGTGTGTGTGTGTGTGTGTGTGTGTGTGTGTGTATATATGATTGATATATATATATATATATATATATATATGTGTGTGTGTGTGTGTGTGTGTGTGTGTGTGTGTTTGTGTATGTATACCTACAGTATTTACTATGGACTATATATGTATGAGCATGTGCTTTGCATGTATATATATATATATATATATATATATATATAGAGAGAGAGAGAGAGAGAGAGAGACAGAGAGATAGCTATATATTTCAGAGAAGTGGGATATGAAATATTCTTTTTAACAGTCTAACATTTATCTAAAGCTCAGGTCTTGCCAGTTACATTTTCAGAAAACAACTCCAAAGCATCTTTTTACAGGGAGGTTCTTACTTTCCTTTGATTCCTGTCTATGTTACTAGGCACACGATTTACCCTTTTCATTTCAAATGTGCTTGTTCTTTTTCATCTTAGAGTAGTATTTTCCTTGACTGCAAAAGCAGTCCTGTCAACACAAACCATTCTCTATAAACTTAGCTGGAAGTTGCATTCTTTGACAAACTGTCCTCTACAGTGCATTTAATCACATTTGATATAGAAAATCACTGTTAACTTGTTACCTAACTTCAATATATTCCTTAAGTTAAAATATATACAAAACCCATTTCTAGAGAAGGCTGTGCATTGCATGTTATTAGAACATAATGATATTCATTCATTGTATAACAGTTCCCTCTTGATTTACATCAAAAATAAATAGCCCTCAGAGGCTGGTCAAGTAGGACAATGCACTTGAGCTTCTCCAAGTTTAAATCACCATAGGCAAAATCCAATACCACTTCCTTGCAAGCTATAGGTCCGCCTCTATGACCCAGGAAACCATACCATGTATTTAAACTTGCTGGAAACACTCACCATCCAACCCAATACCATAATCATAGGCAACTTTATTTACCCTCCATTAACTGGGAATCATAAATGACAACAGGTACAGGCAAAGACATTTCTGGATTTTGTAAAACACAAACTCACCTGACCAGATTGTAAATACACTGACTAGGGTAGCAACCATACTGGATCTGGTCCTCATTAATGGTCTCCTTATAAGTAAAAATAAAACCTGGAACCCCAGCTAACCCTGGAATATCCAGGAAGTAATGTAAAGCTAACTTCCTACTATTGAGTGATAACCTGGCAAAATTTAAAGCCCTCATAAACCCTGCAAACACTGCTGCCTATCCAAAACTATTCAAAGAAACCTTGTACAAGCATGTTAATAGCTGCATAGAGACAGCTGTGCCCACCAGGAAGAAGTACAGAACTAACTCAAAAAACAAGCCAACCTGGTGGAATCACAAAATCAATAGGCTGTATAACAGAAGAAAAAAAAATCATGGCAAAAATTAGAAGGTGCAGCACCGACTGGGATAAAAGCACTCTCATCAAATTAAACAAACAACTCAGAGGACAAATAAGTCTACCAAAGACACATAGCACTTGGGCTTCAGACCAGTTGTTTTACATTAGGAAGGTTTGTGGCCTGCATTGTGGTGGCAGGACAGGTAGCTTACATCCTTCTAAGTTGTGAACTGCTGATTGAGGGCTCAGTGTCTGTTATTCTAAAAGTGTATTAGTTCTGGTTTAAGCATTTGGGATTCAAGCCAGTTATTTTACATTAAGAAGGTTCGTGGTCTGCACTCTTGTGGGAGGAGAGGCTGGACTCTGCCCTTCTGAGTTGGGAATTTCTGGTTAAAGGCTTATAGTGCCTGCATATTTGAACTGTTTCTTACTGAAATTGGTACACCTTGTTTGCTGTAGCATAGAGTAGATCCAGGCCTGCTGAATCTAGCGTTATTTGTATGCTTGTTGTTTGTTTGCTTGTTATTTCCCTGAAATGCTAATTCCACCTAAAACGCGGCTTTTCAGCGCTTCTGTGGATCCCTAGTGATATCTGCATTGCTTACTGTACTTATTTCCTTGTTTCACTTGAAAGAAAGTTACTGTTTGTCGTTTTTGCATTTAAGTTACCTGTAACACATTGCATTTAAGTTACTTGGCACTTGCTCACTAAAGCAATTATATAAGTCAGCACTAAAATATTAAATGCACTACACCCTCACAAACTCCCCTTGAGTACCTCGTTCCCAATTGGCCCTTTTTTCAATTATAAAGGAATTCCCAATACTATTCTAGCATGTCCAAAGGTCAGTTGTCAATCTCCTCTCCGGTCCAGCTGGTGAATCTGGGAATCTTGAGGCAATGTTACAACTGCCTCATGTACACAGACAACCCTCTCCTCCTCCCAACAAATTCCAACACATGTGAGAGATGCAACCATATAGCCATACTGGAGGCTAAGCTCTCTCAACTCAGTACTGGTGAAACCAGTCAGGAGGAGAAGGAAACCACACTCACTACAATTCCAGTCTCACATAGACCTACCATGACAGCAAACCAAACACATAAACACACAAAGATATACTCAGAGGCTCTAAATAAAAATTTGCCTAAGCAGCAGAGACCTCCAAAGCAGACACCCAAGCAACCGCTACCCCAAAACAAAACACGTGCAACACATAGCTCACAAAGCCAGTGTGCCGAACAGTCACAGCCCTTAAGGCTAAACAACACACCTGATACACTTGTAATAGGTGACTCTATCATCAGGCACACTGACGTCCCGCTCACCTGGCTGAACAAGGAGAAGGTCACGGTGAGCTGCCTGTCGGGCGTTAGGATCTGCCACATAATACAAGCACTCAGGTCACTCCAAGGCAAGTACAAGTATGACTCAGTCATTGTCCATGTTGGTGTGAATGGCCTGAGACATACCTCCCTGGACTACATGAAAAGAGACATAGAGGAGCTCTCTGAGCATGTAGCCCAGGCCGGTATGACTCTGACCTTGAGTAGCATCTTACCCTCACCAAGAATGATGCCACAATATGAAGACAAGATGATCAATTTCAACAACTGGCTTAAGTATTGATGTCATTCAAAGGGGATCTAATGCCTGTCAGCCTGGGATGACATGCTCGACAAGCCACGATACTTCACTAGGGACGGCTTGCACCTGTCACCCCTGGGCTTTCGGATATTGGCAAAGGCTCTTGCTACCCCCCATAGTGCCTTTTTTAGGCAAGACTCAAAAGACAAACCCACCTCCATAGGTATCACAAGGGATAAGAAACTAAGAGTAATGCTACTCAACACCAGAAGTCTAAACCTCAAGATGCACGCACTCGAAACTCTCCTTAGCATGGAGAGCATTGATATCTGTGCAGTAACAGAAACCTGGTTCAAGGCTCCCGAGAGCACCCCAGCACTACCAGGTTATACCTCATACCATGCTTTTCGGCCCCAAAACTTGGACCAAACCACAAAAGGAGGGGGAGTATCAATATTTGTCAAAGATACCCACACCTCCAGGTTGGTGGCACAGCACGAAGCATCAAAGACTATCCATGTGCAACTAACAGTGGGTAAAACTGCCTTCCAGTTTATAGCCTGCTACAGACCACCCTCCCAAACCCAGGAACCCCACTCGGCCTTCCTGAGAACACTGGAAAATATGAAGGTCTCTCCAAACACCATTATATTGGGTGACTTCAACTACCCAAACATAGACTGGGAGCATTACTCTAGCTCCAACACCCTAGCCCAAAGGTTCCTAGAATTTATAAACTCAAATGCTATGGAACAACTTGTTTCCACTCCCACAAGAGGGGAAAACATACTGGACCTGATCATCACCAACATGGGGACTCTATGCTCCAGACCAGAAGTGTATCCCTCACTGGTAAGATCAGACCATAAACTAATCTCACTGGATATTCACATCCCGATTCCACCCCCTGCCCTGAAAACCACAGTGAAAAACTTCTCTAAAGCAAATTTCACACTCCTCAAAACCGAGGTGGAATCCTTCAAAGCCCTCGGGCCTGTGGAAAATACGGCCCAGACCGCAGAATCCTTTATAAACGCATTCTATGAACACCTTCAGGAATGCATGGATCATGCAATTCCAAATAAAACCAAGACCCAATCCTCCAAAGGCAGACGTCCTGTCTGGTGGACCCCAGCCATAAACAAACTATACAATAGAAGGAGGAAGCTACTACATGGTAGAGCAAAATCCCAAAAAGGGAAGGCATCTCTGATCAGTATTAGCAAAAAACTACGGGCACTCATAAAATCGTCTAAGGCCAGCTTCGAGAGAAAAATTGCACAGGACACTAAGGATAATCACAAGGCTTTCTTTAGTTATGTTAGGAACCTGGGCGGGAATTCCCAGATATGCTCAGAATTAGTCCAAAATGACAAAAAATACACCAAACCCACAGACATTGCCAACATCCTAGCTGACAGGTTCAGCGCAAACTTCTCCCCCCCTTCCCACCAAAAGTTCAAATATCTATCCCAGCAGAGTGCTGCCCCCCTGACATCTCAGATGCTCAGGTAAGAGCTGCACTCTCCAAAGCAAAAAACACAGCATCAATGGGACCAGACAGTGTCCCGGGCTGCATCCTACATGAACTCCAAGAATAGCTAAACCCAAACATAAAACTACTGTAAAATCTCAGCCTTACTACAGGATATGTACCCAAAGAGTGGCATACAGCAACAGTGGTCCCTCTCCACAAAGGTGGTGCCTCAACGGATCCTGGAAACTATCGCCCCATAAGCCTGACTAGCTTGGTCTGCAAAGCTATGGAAAGGATCATCATGGACCTCATAAATAAAGATATTGGGGACCTACAGACACTGGATCACACCCAGTTCAGCTTTGTTAAGGGCAGATCCTGCCTCTTAAAGCTGGTTGATTTCTTTAAAACAGTCACCAAGGCCATTGACGAGGGGAAGGTGGTCCACACAGCCTACTTGGACCTTGCAAAAGCCTTCGATACAATACCCCACTCGGGCATTATAGATAAGCTCACCAGCGTAAATATAAATCCCTATGTCACTAGATGGGTTGCAAACTGGCTCAAGGACAGAACCCACATGGTTAGAATTGATGGAGCCATGTCAGACTCCAAACCAGTTACAAGTGGCATCCCACAAGGCTCAGTCCTGGGACCTCTCTTGTTCGGTATATATTTCTCAGAGGTACAGGCCAACACAGAAGGACTGTGGCTGGCCAAGTTCGCAGATGACTGCAAACTGGGTGCCATAATCGACTCTCCAGCCGACACAAGCATCCTCCAAAAGGGCCTCATAGAAACAGACAACTGGTGCCAGAGCCATGGCCTCAAGCTAAACACCAAAAAGTGTATAGTCATCCCCTTTGGCAAAAACAAAGTGCCCACAAATTACTACATAGGTGGTAATCCATTAAGTACAGAAGAAGTAATTAGGGACCTGGGGACCCAAGTTGATAGCAATCTCTCATTTGACAACCACGTGGCCAAAGTGGTTAGAAAAACATTTTATATAGCCCACCTAATCATGAATGGATTCACATCTAGATCAGGGGAGGTCATCATGCCTCTTTACCCCTCATCAGCCCCATAATTGAGTACATTGCCCCTTTTGGGATGTACCTTACCAGACACCTGCAACAACTGGAAAGACCCCAAAAGTACCTCACCAAGAGGATCAAAGGGCTCAAACAGATGCCATATGCTGCCCGGTTAAAGAAACTCCAGCTCTACTCAGTGGCATACTGCCTGCTCAGAGGCGATCTGTGCCTGACATATAAAGCCATGTCCAACCCGGAATTAATGGACATGCTGCACCTCAGAAAATCCAAATCCCATCGAGCAACGCACTTGAGAGACTTGAACCTCAGCACTGAAATAAATAGGACATGCTGGAGGGACAGATTCATAACCCAGAGGCTCCCTTCACTCTGGAATAAAATCCCAGTCCAGGTTAGGCAGAGTCCCTCATTGACTCTCTTCAAGAGGAATCTTGATGAGTGGATGGGAGATCATAGGTTTACCCCTGGTATCACTTCTGTGTCACTGTTAGACAGAGGCACAGTATACTAACCTTGAAAAAGGGCATAGCAAAATTCATTTAAAATGGGTGGCGAAAGCCAAACACACTCTGGCTAGGCTTATAAATGCCCTAGGGCAGATAGCCTAGTATGAACCTATGAACCTATGAACCTATATGAACTAAATTTGGCCTCCCAGGCCAAGGACAACCACAAGACATTTTTTTGGATATGTCCACAACCTCAAAGGAAATACACAATTGTGTGCAGAGCTCATTCTTAATGGAGCCACCTATTCTGTGCCAAAAGTTACAACAAACCTACTGGCTGGCAAATTCAGCTCAAACTTTACCTTTCTCTCCACCTTAACCTTCCCTCTCTCTCCCATTCAACCTTCCCCTCAGAAAATGCCATCAAATATAACTCCACCTTCTATCAGTAGGGGACAGGTCCTTAATGCACTCTCTAAGGCCAAGAGCACTGTATCAATGGACCCAGACAGTATCCTAGGATGCCTTCTAAATAGCATTAAATATGACCTATCAGTCCCTGTGGAATTGCTATTTAACTGTAGTCTCCAAACATGCTTCCTGCCTCATGAATGGAGAACAGCAACCATCATCTCTCTGCACAAAGGTGGGCTATTTACAGACCTTGGAAACTACAGACCAGTAAGGCTCACTAGTCTCATATGCAAAGCCAAGGAAAGAATTATCATGGAGATGATCCGTAATGACATAGGAAACCTCCAGACAATAGACCCAATCCAATTTGGTTTCATCAAGGGCAGGTCATAACTTCTCAACCTGGTGGTCTTCTTTGAGAAGGTCAACAAAACACTGGATAAGGGCAAAATGGTTCACACTGCCTACCTTGACCTGGCCAAGGCATTTGACACAATACCCCACTTGGACATTGTTGACAAACTCAGGAAGTTAGGTATAAACCCTTATATGACCCAGTGGATAGCTGGCTGGCTCACAGACCAGAACCATGAAGTTAGAATTGGGTAGTCCACCTCTACAAAGAGGCTAATCACAAGCAGAGTCACTCAGGGATCGGTCCTGGGACTGTTCCTTTTTGGTATTTACTTCTCTGAAGTCAAGGCCAATGTCATTGGCCTCTGGCTGACTAAATTTGTAGATGATTGTAAATTCGGAGCTATCATTGAATCCCCCACTGACACAAATGTGCTTCAAGAAGTGTTTACACAGCCAAGCAACTGGTGTTAGAGACAAGAACTAAAACTAAATGCCAAGAAATGCATAATAGTAGTCTATGGGAAGTCATCCACCCCTGGTAGCTATCATATTGTTAACACACTCCTAAGAGTTGACCCAGTAGTCAGAGAACTGGGGTCACACATAGACAGTAATCTTGTCTTTGGCCATCACGTGTCTACAGTAGTGAAGAAATCTTTATATGTTGTCCAACTTATAAACAAAGGTATGGCATCTAGGTCCAAGGAAGTCATTGATCCACTGTATTCGGCATTCATTAGGCCTATCATTGAGTACTATTCCCCTTTTGGTATGTACCTAACCAGGCATACCCAACAATTAGAATGTTTATAGACGTTTCTCACTTAAAGAATACAGGACATAAGTAACATGTCCTATCTAGACCACCTCAAGGCCCTATCCCTGTATTCTATCTCCTATAGGTTGTTGAGGGGAGATCTATGTCTGGTATACAAGGCATTGTCAGACCCCACTGTGATGGACCTTTTGCATTTGTATATCTGCAAAACAAACAGCACCAGAATTACTCATTCTAAGGACTTAAACCTTACCTGTGATATAAATAGAACCTCCTAGACAGACAGGTATGTATCCCAGAGACTACCCTTTCTTTGGAACAGGCTCCCCATCCATGTAGAGCAGAGTTCCTCCCTAACCCAATTTAAATGCAGCTTGGACAATTAGATGGGGAACTGGAAATTCATCCCTGATTTGGCATTTGTGTCTCTAATGGACATAGGCAACCTGTAAATATTTCATCTCCCAAGCCCCTGCTTACACTTATCAAGGGTACCAGAACTTGTCAGAGATTTAGCATGTGTGGCTAGACTTAAAAATGCCCTTGTGGTCATTAGCCTAGTAAACATCTATGAACCTATGAGAAGTTCATTAGTGATGTGTTTTCTCAGTGAGCTCTGAAGGCAGTTAGCAGGTCATTGAGGAAATACTAAAAGTAATATATTTTGGATAATGATGTGAACAGTCCTAATATTGTAACCTTCCTCCACTGGCTTCAGCTGTAAGCATGTGGAAAGATTAATTACTTGTCGTAAAATCATTGTGCTATGGATGTTAGTTATTTTCAAGCTCCATCCGGAATACTTATCAGTCTGTATTGCAGGCTTTACCATAAATGATGCACTGTGTTGTGCAGACTTCATTAGTTGCTGATAAAACAGCTGGTACTGTCAGGGCCCTCATGAGATAGGGGACCAAATGCTGATGATCAGTGCTTAGAATGGCCTGGACACTGCAGAGCACAACAGTGATCGGTGCAGGTAGGAACAAGGCTATCTCCCCAGGCACTGACCTTCATCTTAAGCCCTTTGGTATTTCAAGTTCCCAGAAAGTCTATGAACTGGATGTAACTTAACTGGAGTGCTAGAATCAGCTGGATTTGGGCAAAGATATTTTTGGTCCAGAATGTTTGGGCAAAGATATTTTTGGTCCAGAATGTGTGCTGTGATGGAGCGGGCATTGGAGGAGGTATACAGGGTGGGAGGGTGAGGGGATGAGTGGCCAATGTGGGTTCATTCATCTTGAGGAGCATGAAGCAGCCTAATCCACTGTATTGTTCACATCCAGCAGAAGATGGAGGTCACAACAGGCAAAGTAAATGGCTGTGGATATCTGCTTCTGTCCAGCAGTACTTTAACTGAGGTTAATTGCAGGAACAGAAGCAAGCATGTATCCATGGGCTAGTACTGTGGTGCTCAGCTGTAAGGCTGCTGTAAGGCAGTGGGATTAAGCCAGCAAAAACCCTCTGACTGCTACCTCGATGCTGGTTTCTTCCAGTGGCTGAGATTACCAGTAATCTGGGGAGCTGATAGTCAGCAGCCATGGGGAAAAGAGGCAGGTAGACATATTGGGGCACAAGATCATGTCAGCTAGATTTAAAGGGGTCATTCTTAACAGAAGAGACAATATGGAAAAGATGTGTCACAGGCAACAGACTGTAGGGACTAAATGCTCTCCAGGTTTCCAAAAGTACTTTTATACAAAGAGAGTTGTAGATCCATGGAATGGACTGCCAGAGTGAATGCTTGAGAAGGACTCCATAGAGGCATCCACGATGTCATGAGACATGTGGAAAAGGGTTAAAGGGAGTGTTGGGGTAGAGGGGAGGAAGAATGTTAAATGCATTCAATGGTAGACCACATTATTACCCTGTAATGCTGTTAAACAAACGTACTGTAGTGAATTGCTAGTGGTATGAAACGTGTTGCTACAATACAGAAAAAATCTTGACTTGTATGAAAATGTTGTGTTTCAGAATATACTTGTAAGAAATGGTTATATTATAAGCTCTGGACAGGACTGTTGAAAGCTGGCAAAGTTACAAGGCTGCTTTTGCCAAATTAAACACATGCTCATAACTTATTTTTAAATGTCTGACCCCAAATTTCAGCATACTTTTTATAGTTGTATCTCATATACTGAAGTAAGAAGTTCTCATGTATAGCATATTGCATCCTGTGCCAGGAGACAATCTCATATAATAACAGTGAATTACTTTTCAGGCTAGAGGTGTTTAACATCACTGCTAAATTATCTCAGTGTGGCATTTCACAGATGATATTTTGTGAACTTGTGTTGAAATACTTAAAAATGACAAGTTTATGGCCCCAAGTTGAAATACAAATTAATATGTTTTCAAAAGTGTGACAGGAAGAAGGAGAAATAATTTACAGAAAAAAAAAATGACAAATAGATAAACTTGATAGATCCTACAAAACAGAAACAGGACCCATTACAAAAGCAGAATGTTCTTTCTTAGGCACTTAAAAATGTCACACCCTGTAAGTTCAAACTTGGATCAAAATATTGTCAGTAGTTGTTTTGCTTATTTTAATGCTCACTCTGTCAGACCGTTGACATAATGGTGATGTTGGCCTAATTCATATTTGTCTTTTTCTGTATCGAAGCAATAAGGCATGCCTGGGGGTCTGTTAGTGAGTAATGTCATAGCTCCTGTGGTTAGTCAAATCATGAGATGAAACACAAATACTTTGTTGATCTTCCAAGGATGATGTTCTTACACAACATATAGTCATGAAGTGAATTATTCTACCATTTAATTTTTTTTATATAAGAGCACTATGATGGTATGGTAAAATTATCCAGTACTGAGGTGGGTGTTCAATGAACTTATCCAAGTAATATCTTTTGGAAATGTATCCAGTACTGAGGTAGGTGTTTAATGAACTTACCCTAGGAATGTCTTTTAGAGTACAAGATTTTTTTAAGTTCTAAGATATGCCTACACTTCACCATGAAAGTCGGTGTTCAAAGGATGTGTCTGAAGGTATCAGCATGAGGTGTTAATACTGGTGTGTGTGTATATGTGGGGTTTATTCTGAGGATGTTGAAGTCATTTTATTTTAATCTCTTTACAGGCTAGGATTCCCTAAGCACAGCTGACTCCTTTCAGGGGTTGATTAAGAGAAGTGAGTTTGCTGAGTTAGTTGATCAGAGTTGCATAGTATATAGCAGAAGCCTGAGGGAATCAGAAGGAGGCTTGCTTAGCATTTCTTAGTCACCAAACTACTACTTGATAAAATTCAATTTTGACTACAGTTGCAATTCTTCTTATGGTCCTAGAATGTTTTGAAGAAAAGGTAGAGTACAAGTTTATGTGCTTCTCTAAAGGGTTTGCAGGAATACAGAGTCATTTAAATATCCCGGTTTAGAGCAGAAAGGACATAACTGTGATATATTATTGGCTTCTAAGATTGTTAGATTGGGCGACTTAGTATAGAAGAAAATATAAAGGTAGCAGAAGAGGGCATAATAGATGACATGGGATACTTTAATAGGATCGTGAGAGTGGCTGTCAGGCTTGTTTGAATCCTCTTTGAAAGTGTAGTGTGGTAGTATGTCTCCTACAGTTTAATGGAATGGTGTTTATCAGTGTAGCACAGCAGTGAGTGTCAGATAGTTGTGCTGTGATGCTGGCATGTGGCGTAGATCACACTTACGTTTATCTCTGGATTTGTTTTAGTTTTTATCTTCTGGTATTACTCTGGGGAGTTTAGTGCAATATGTTTCATGACTAGTTTTTAAGTATTATTTTGGAAAATTGTACCCCTGCCTAAGATTGAAATTTTCAAAACAAAAATTCTGAGATCAGTTTTTTTACATTTTGGAGTTAAGCACAATCATTCTCGAGTTGTAGTGACCTAGAACATGAATAACAATTTTTGCTGCAAGGATCTAGAATGTGGGAGCATACTCCAAACACATAAAATGGCCACTGAAAATTATTTTTTTACACCTTTTGCTGTTTAGGTCACAACATTCTCAGAATATTGTATAATATCTGATGTGTTAATGCTTTGATATATGTAGTATGAAGCTCAAGTCAGAGTTCATTTCTATGTGTAGTTTGTGGAATTTGTGAGGATCATGTATTTGATCACAAAATTTATAGATCCTAACCTCAAAAGTTAGATACTGGTATTGCTTCCAGCTTAAAGAAAGACATTAAAGTAATAAATAATGATAGGGAATAAACATTCACGAAGCATAATGAATCTCAGCTGAAATCTGCCATGCTTTATAGATGAGAAAGCATTAATGTGATGTACTGCCCTGTGACTTTTTCTTGCAGATCTTTTGTGAGGAGGACCTCATACAATAGATCCACAAACCATTTAAGTTTAACATGATGCATTACTTACTGCCTTGGCAGACTAACCTTCCTTATTAGTAATTCAGTGTGCTGTCATAACATCACCATTGTGCCACTCAGGAGCCAGTCAGGTATTTTGCATTTGCATAGTTATTGTGTGTTAAAACAAATGACAGCATAGTATTGTGGGATATTGTGTATTGGGGAGAAGACTTGTGAAGAGGTCTACAGGTAAAGAATTCTGGTGTTAGATTTTATAAAAAATTATGTGATGATTGCAACATGAAAACTATAATAAAAAGAAATATAATATTAACTTTCTGTATGTAGCTGAGAAACAGTATATGTCTACTTTTAGAAAACGTTAAAATTTAAAGAAAATGCAACACTGAAAAGAAGATATGATCCAACAAGTGGGCATTTATTTGCTGCGGGAAGAAGACCGCAGGCACAGTTGTACTTTATCAGAAAGAGCTCAGGTTCTCATCTCCCTGATCAAGAGACTCTATCCACAAGTTAAGTACTAAGATCTCAGTGCAAATCTCTGAGAACCTGTTGTACATTGTCAAATATTTTTTGCCAAAGATGTTTGCTTGCACAGTGGTTTGTAAATAACCAAAAAATCCTGGTATATTTGTACATTGGATATCAAGTTCTTATATACCAGCATCACACATTGGGCTGGGTTGATGGTTGTTGATTTTTGGTTAAACAGGTTATGTATTTATAGTCCAGGATTTAATACATTTCTGCTTTGCTGTACTGAGCATGCTTTGACTAAAAATGTGTTCTATTTTGATGTTAACAGTTATCTCCACCTAAAAGGTACAGCCATGGGAGTGTCATTCACCCCCATTTATGATGACCTTTTTATGGGTATAGTGAAGATAAACTAATTTATGATTCCAGCCACAACATTTATATGGATGATATTGATATTTGGCATTGTTATCTTGATGACTGTTGGCTTGTATGAAAATCTGATGTCACATATTTAAAAGAGTTTTTGCAATATTTAAATGATAATAAATGGGGTTTACAGTTTACAATTTTCTTTGATGTGGAACAGATTTCTTTTTTGGATGTCAAAAATGATCAAAAATAATGATGGTACACTTGAAACTTCCCTTTTTCAAAAAGATTTTCATTATAATTGTTTTTTGGAGCTGTCACCTACCACATATCATTAGAAACATTCTTAAATCATAATTTATACTTGTTAAGAGGATTTGTTCTTCTAAAAAAGGGCTGGATAATCATAGTGATGAACCTGTTTATAGGTTTCAAGTGAGGGGTTACAATAGGTCTGACATATATAAAGCCCAAAATCTGGCTTACTCTATGGATAGAACTGTTTTGTTACAGTATAAAAATAATGAAAAACAAGACACACATACTTGTTTTGTTACCAGCCTTGGTAGTGATACAACATTTTTTTGTGATTTAATTAATAAACACTGGGGAACTCTTCAGACTGATCATAAGCTAGCTAAACGTTTGTCAACATGTTGTGCTTTTACATATAGACATGGTAAAACTATTGGGAACTATTTGAATCATTAAAAAAAGGTCATGTAGAATTTAGTAAACAACTTTCTTTGGAAGGTACACCAATATGTGGATGCTTTCCATGTGGTAATCGCACAACTTGTAAACATGTCATGAAAATTAAACAATTTTCTTCTTCTAATATGTCTAAAGTGCTTGATATTCAATGTTTTAATAACTGTTCTTCTGAGTGGATTATTTATTTGGCAGAGTGTAGTGTTCTGCTTTCTATGTAAGACAGACTTCTAGACAATTTAAAGTACGTATTTATGAACATTTGAGTGATATCAGAAATAAAAAATTGTCTAATGCCTTGTATAAACACACTTTGCAACATCCAACATTAGTTTTAAAGAATCAAATAAGTTAGGCTGGCATGAATTGTTAAACAAAAAGGAATGTATTTGGCTTGTTAAATTAGGTGCACAGTTTTCTCCAGGATTAAATGAATTTTTTTGATTTTATTGGGTGGAGGGAGGGGGTGGTCTTTTTCTCTTTTCTATATAGACTGCTGAATGTTTTTGCAGTTTTTGGAATGGCACTGATGAAGGCATGAGCCGAAACTGTTTTGCCTTACTGGTTGTAATTTACTTATTTACCTTTTGATACATTTTGTATGTCATTAAATTGAATTATACACTGAAGTGAGTGTTGGCCGTTGTTTTGTGGATTACACTTTTGTAAATAATGTGACTCAGAAGATAGTCCACTTTTATGAGAGGGGAGGTGGCAGAGTGTTATTTTAATCTTGTATCATTTGGATACAATCCTTTGTCAGTACTAACATACAACAGTTCTTGTTCTATATATATATAGGTCCAAATAGGTCATGTGACTGACAGCCAAAAAATCATATGACCTGTATCTTCAAATACACCAGTTTATAATATCAATATTAATGTTAGTATAAAAATGAAGGTATAAAAATACATAAATAGCATATAAAACATATATACATAAATTGCATATAAAACATATAAAACAGTATAATATAGAAATATAAAATATATATATACATACTATTGAATTTACATATCACAATCTAGACCTACTTAGTTTAACTAAAATTGGTTTAAGGCTAACCATACTATTTAAGCCAGGCAAAGAGTCACTGGCAAGCCTCAATATCCACCCATATTCTTTGGTTTCCAAAATATTATTGATATCCCCACCTCTGGGGGGAGGCTGAACAAAATCTATGGCCCTAAATTTAAAATTATGTTGCTGTCCACAGTCCATAATATGTCTATATAAAGCATTCCTATCTATGCACCTCCTAATATCAGATTTATGTTCTGTGATCCTTTCTTTGAACTTACGTGTAGTTTTTCCTACATAGAAGGAATCACAGGCTACACATGTAGCTAAATATACTAAGTGCATTGTTGCACAAGTTGCTGCTACATGAAACTTAAATGTCATCCCACTTACCGGGTGGACAAATATGTCAGTCTTCTCATCAATAATATCCTCACAGCATGAGCAATTGTAACATTTATACATACCAGGGCTACCAAAAAGAGGAATAGTACTACTAGTGGGAAAGTCTTTATAACACAGCATGCTCTTAAGACTTCTCATATTTTTATAGGCAAAAGAAGGTTTATTGCCTAAAGTTACTTTCAAATCATTAGAAGCCATTAAGATTATCCAATTCTTAGATATAATTTGTTTAATGAGAGGTGTTCTCATACTATAAGAGGTCACATATCTAACTACTGTTTCATGCAAACTAGGTGTACTAGTACCCCTCTCATTTAAAATATTACCAAGAAAAATTGGCTCCAGCACCGTCTTCCTATCTTCCAACATTTTCCTTTTCTCATCTAACAATAACGTATCATCATATCCACTAAATGCAAAATCTGCTAGCATATCATCCAGCTGTTTATCAAAACAATAATCATCGGTATTAAATCTACTTAGTCTACATAGCTGAGACCTTACAGTGCTTCTAAAGGTATGTGGCGCATGCATACTACTAGCATGGGTATATCTCCCCGCACAGACATCTTTCCTATGTAGACTTGTCTGTATGAGACCTCCATCGATTGTCAGATTAATATCCAGAAAAGTGATAACAGTTTCTGAGTAACACATTTTAAATTTTAAAAAAGAAGACGGTACAGAATTTAAATATGCCACAAACTCATTCAAGTCTGCCAGTGTGCCATCCCAAAATAGAAAACAATCATCAACAAACCGCTGAAAGAATTTAATATTGCTCCTATATGGATTGATACCACTAAACATATATTTCCTTTCCCACTGGTAAAGTACCAGATTAGCGTACGTATTAGCTACGGAGGTGCCCATAGCTACACCTGTTAGCTGAATTAAAACCAATTTTAGTTAAACTAAGTAGGTCTAGATTGTGATGTGTAAATTCAATAGTATATATATATATATATATATATTTTATATTTCTATATTATACTGTTTTATATGTTTTATATGCAATTTATGTATATATGTTTTATATGCTATTTATGTATTTTTATACCTTCATTTTTATACTAACACCAATATTGATATTATAAACTGGTGTATTTGAAGATACAGGTCATATGTTATTTTGGCTGTCAGTCACATGACCTATTTGGACCTATATATATAGAACAAGAACTGTTGTATGTTAGTATTGACAAAGGATTGTATCCGAAAGCTTTGCTGGTTGCATTAAAGTGTTTTTTTCCAACTGAGGTTTTTGTTTTGTGGATTTTGGAACTTGGCATCTGTGTTTTTTGGAATCTTGTATCATTAACAGAGAAGAGTGGATCCAGTCAAATGAATAAAGGAAACCCATGGTGGCAAAGGAGTTTGAAAGGACTTTAACAGGTTAGATATATGCAGGCAACTATGTCCTGTATCGAAAAACTTTACATATTATTACCTATACAAAATATACTCTTTGAGTTAAAGAATGGCATCTTTTACTTGAGATTCTAGAAATGTGAAGTCTGACCATTGTGATCTCAGATCTTACAGATTCCTAGCTAAATCTGGAAACCAAGGAGAAATTATTTTAAAAAAGTTGTGGATAAACACTTTCTTATTAAAACTAAGCAGAACCAGTGAATAGGTCATTGGCTTCTTTGAGAAGGAAAAACAAAATACAGGTTTGGTAGAAACATTGAGAAGAATTAAGACAAACATTGTGGAAGGAAGTCAGAGGTTTCTAACACTGAAGAGACTATGATGGTTGGAGAAAAAACTACAGACTGGGCAGCACTAGACAGAACGTACAGAAGCTCAGCAACAAAAGAACGTCATGGAAAGGAAGGCATGTTATAAGATTAGAGCTCTTATTTTCTTTAATTAGATCAACCACTGTGGCCCTGTGTCACGCTTTCACCAGTCTGGCAGTCCTCATCGATTTAAAACTAATACTTCTTAGAGCAGTTCATGTAGCCAAACCATTCTCAGTCCCCTAAGTACTTTACATCTTAATATTAAATGTAACAATACAGTAACAGTTGCTCTGCTACAAACATATCATACTATATTGCATTATCAACCACCTTCCCCTTTCTAATATTTCCATACTTAAGCTGCCTCTTCTTTTGTTTATTTTTTTTTAGAAATCAATAGAGAATCTTTTGCAATGTTACCTTTCTTTGCTGTATACAGGCATGTCTCTATTTCTAATGAGTGATCAACACTGTATATACCCATGCAGGCTATGTACATGCTGTCTTTCTAAATGATGTTTATGTAGGTATTGCAAAGCTTTTTATTTACAGTTACCTTTATTTTGTATTCCTTCTGATATCATGTAACTGCATCTTTATGTAAATGTCAAAACTGGTATTAAATGTGAAACGTTTCTCCCTGGGCCTCTGCTGAAAAAGGGGTTTCATCCAAGTCTGACTTTCCAGGTAAACAAGACTAGATAATAAACAAACCAACAAACAAACAAGCAAACAAACAAGCAAGTAAATAATATACAGAATTAAAAAAAATGTAATTGAACCCAAGACAGAAAGGGAGCTAAGCTGTCTCAAATGAAGTAGTGGAGACAGGGAGAAAGGACAAGTGGAAAATTACCGATGATCAGCTATAGTAGGTAAGAAAGTGGTATAAAGAAGATTAAAGAATGTGAGGGAGTCTAGCATAGAAATAAGAAGGTAACTAAGTGGATAAGCATCCTTCAAAATATACTACATTCATAGTGTATCACTGAACTGGGTCTTATCTCTCAAAAATATGATAACTGGGTCTTCCTCATATTAGCCCAATAAATTTAACTTGGAGAGTACCACAACAGTAACAGAGGCAGAAGGCTCTAATAGAGATATAAACAGGGTATGGCCAGCTTGATAGGCTTACTAATGACTTTGTTAAGAAATTTAGAGGGAATTTGTCTGCTTTGGCAAAGTGTTTAGTAGACAGAAGACCAAATGAGGAAGGTTACCGTAGATTCTGATAGTAAGTAGTGATGCCTTTAGTTATATAAGAGGGTGACTATCCAGCACTCTTTCATACAGACACCTTACGCTATTAATCTAAGGTTCTATAAAATCACTAAAATTTATCAGGATGTTACAGAAACTAGTGAGAGAGAAGAGCAAATAGTGTTTATCTTTGGAGACAGATAACAGGCAGTATAATCATGTCTTCTGAATATTCTACACTCTTCTGACACCAGTGCTTTACCTCAAACATTATAGAAAGTGACACAATGATTTCTGGATGTCCTTCATTGTAATTAATGCATTTATCTGTATACTAATAACTGGATATGTAGACTGTAGTAGGTGGACCACTTTCATCCATGTTCTAAAATATGTGACAAAATATCACAACAGCATTCAAACAGTATTAAACTAAAGTAAGTGTAGTTTAAAAGAATCACAGTGAAGTGATCATTTACATGGAAGAAGCTGGAATTGTGTGCTTCATGGAGAGAAGATAAGGGAAATTAGTGCCATGAATACAACTTCATAGGCTAGAATGCAGGTGAATTGGGCTTTAACCAAGGAGCTGTGCTTACCAAGGTGTACCAGGCATGGCTGTTCTGGATCCAATATATTAACTGTTATGTTCATGGAATCCCTGATGGAATACATTATGTTTCACACCACAAGTGAAGGAATATATAGTATAGGGGAGGGACATGGTATTTAATTTGCTGTTACATCTACAAAATATTAGTCCACTATGTAAGAGGTCTTCAGTAAATTTAACAAAGGTTCATGTTTAAAAGTAAATAAGAAAGAACAATGCAGATGCTTCTGAGGAAAAAAATATAATTTAGGATGTTGGGGTATCATTAAGCAGAAGATTAGTTCACACACTTAAAGATTAAGGTATAAAAAAACTTGAAATGCATTCTAACAGGAATCTATAAAGATTCAGGGAGAGAGGACATGTAGCCACTGTTTCTGCTACACAAGACACAGTATTCCAGAATAAATGTAAAGTGTATGTTATCTTGGAATGAATGGCCCCAAAGAAAAGTTTTGGGGAATGGGACAATGAATTAAAAAACAGCAAACACAGTTGTACAAATCAGACGTTTCACTGCATGAGAGAATTTATATTTTCTCCAGCGTGCCCAAAATATAGCAGTCTCAGCATTGGTTATAGTAAGTAAGGGTATGCAGGGGACTTTGGAGCATATGTGGGACTTTGTGCTGATAACATCATTTATACAGCTTTGCACTATTACCATTTTATACTGTTTGCTTCTTAGAAATGGCATATTGCTATTCTCTATATTTGCATCCTAGATTCAAAAATCAAGGTTAGAGTTTTTTTTTCACATTCCAGTATGATGGTCATGTATCAAACAAGTCTTCTTCTTTCAGCTTTTTCTTGGTTAGGGGTCACCACAGCAGATCACCTGTCTGCTCATGATTGGCAGTAGAGTTTTTACAGTGTTGAGTTGCCAGCCTGGCACCCAACCTTCTACGGAAGGCACACACATGCACACACTCACACCTAGGGCCAATTTAGAGTGTCCAATCCACCTACAGCATGTCTTTGGGATGTGGGAGGAAACCCACACGACCACAGGGAGGACATGCAGACTCCACACAGAAGGCACCCCAGCCAAGGATCAAACCAGAGAACCTTTTGCTGTGAGGCGACACCACTAACCACTGCACCACCGTGGCCGCCCTATCATGTATCAAACAAGTATGAAACACTAATACTACAGTGCATATGTGGGCTGCTTGAATTATGTGAACTGAGGCAAAGCTGAAAGAAATGGGTTAAATTCGAAATTAGCTGAGAAATGTCTTTATTTATATGCATAGATTTTGAGAAACTGGATTGTGCTACTAAAATAAAATGTAACTCCTTTATATATTAGATATACTTAGCATTCATGGGGGTGCCTTAAGAAGCAAATAAGGATGGAATACATTATGCACTCAGAATCAGAAGTAAAATGCAGGTGTCCAGATGGAAAAGTGAATAAAGTGTAAATAATTGCTTAAATATGTAATGTGCCTGCATCTGTAAAAAACTGTCATTTATTATAAATTATACTGTGTTTTTGAGGAGCTTTTCTCCCCGGGCCTCTGCTGAAAATGGACATATATCCAGCTGGACTAGCCCGGTCAACAAATGTAAAATAAATAAATGTAAATAAAAACGAATAAATAATAAATACTAAAAGATATAGGTATATGTATGCTAACATAGAAATTTTGGCTATCAGGACAAAACAGTATACAGTAGCAACATACCTCATATCCTGTATTTTATAAAAGCTTGGCACAGTTTGACAAATAATCTTATAATTTAGTAAAGATAATATTAGCATTGGATGAAGTATGTACCCACTTAATAGTAGTTGAAGAAGGTTGTGATTACATATCAAGATGTGATATAAATATGTGTCTGTACAGATACACGCAACAACTGGAAGCCACAGAGATACCTTACTAAAAGGAAACAAGGCCTAAGCATGTATACTAAGTATCCTACAGACTGCTAAGAGGTGACCTGTGTCTGGCATGCAATGCATCCTCCAGCCCATTACTGATGGATTTATTGCACATCAGCAAGTCAAATGGCATCAGAAATATTCAGTCTAGGGGTCTAATCATCTTCTGCAACATCAACGGAACAGTTTGGAGGGAGATGTATGTCTTGCAGGGTATACTGGTGCTCTGGAATAGACTCCCAATCTACAGAAAACAAAGTTCATCCCTTTCCATTTTCAAGTGCAGTTTAAATCTATGGATGGGAAACAGAAAATTTACCCCAGGAATTTATTTATTTATTTTATTTTGCATTTGTTTACCAGGAAACTCCAGCTGGACCAGGTCCATTTTCAGTGGAGACCTGGGGAGAAAAGCTCCACAATTAAGAAGATTTTAATACAATGAGAAATATACAAACTGGTAATGCAGAAGCTTAATTACAAGCAGATATATTCATTACTTTGTTTACAATAGATTAACAGGTATTGCAGGACTGAGATACAGTTAAATTAATATTTAAAAAGGTTCAAGCAGAGATATTCAGAAATTTGTTCACAATAGTTAACAGGCTTTGCAGGACTGAAATACAGTTAGAAATAATATTTACAAAGGTAGTATGTACTGTTTACAGTTTTAGTAAGTGTGCACAGAAAGAAGTACAAAGACCAGTGTGGCATATTCTAAGAGTATGTGTTTCTATGTGAATAGAATAGTGTGTATTCTAGACTGGAGTAGTTTGGTGGAAGAGAAGAGAAGGTATAGAGATTGTCAAGTAATACAAGGGCAAATCCAAGTTGTCCAGAGATGAGATTTATGTAATTTTTTGAAGTTTGTGTTTGTTGTTGTGGAGGTTATATTGGTGGGGAGATAGTTCCATTTTTTAGCTATGATGTAGGAATAAAGGGCTTTTCCTGCAGTGTTGTTAGCAGTAGTAACACTGAGGATGGGTTTATTGGAAGAACGTAGAGGGTGACTGGAAGAGTGGGAGGTTAATAGCTGACTGAGGGCTGGAGTTTTGTCTGGGTAGTTTCTGATGTTAAAGGCATACATGAGTTGTTGATAAGCTAGTAAGTTAGGAAATTCAAGCCATTGAATTTTTTTAGTACTTGGCAGTGGTGAGTTCTAAAGGGGGAATTGTTGGCAAATCTGGCAATTTTGTTGTAGCATGACTCTAACTTGTCCAGATCTGATTTTCTAGTATGGGTTAGGATTGGTGTAGCATAAGTAAGTGTTGATAGGAGGTGAGTTTGAGCTAGGGTGATCTGTGCTTTTGCTGTAAGATAGTTTTTGTGCCTGTATAGGGTTCCCATTTTTGTGTGAATTTTTGAATGGTTTGTGCTATGTGAAGATCGAACGATAGGTTGTTGTCTATTTCAACTCCTAGGAGTTTCGTGTAAGTGGCTGGAGAGATGATAGTGCCATTCCTAGATGAGATAGAGAAAGTAGAGGGGGTGGGTTTTGTTTTATTAGGTGTGAACCGTAGAAGTTTGGTTTTGTTAGGATTAAGAATTAGTTGGATGTCAGTGATCCAAGTTTCAATAGCAGAGAATGATTCTTGGGATAGGTGATAAGAGATGGGGTTGCGCAGATGAGAGTGGAATCATCTGTGTACTGAATTAGTGAGGCATGCTTGGAGGAGGTATATAGATTGTTTGGAAAGATGGAGAAAAGTAGTGGGCTCAATATTGAGCCTTGTTGTACTCCTATAGAGTTAGGGAGAGGAGGGGATAGTTCATTGTGCCATTGTACAGATTGTTGTCTGTCTGATAGGTAGCTATTGAACCAGGAGATGGTAAGGGAAGTAAAGGATATAGAATGAAGAGTGTCCAGTAGTTTAGGGTGTGAGACCATGTTGAATGCT
The DNA here is from genome assembly GCF_019279795.1 of Protopterus annectens. Classification (NCBI taxonomy): domain Eukaryota; kingdom Metazoa; phylum Chordata; order Ceratodontiformes; family Protopteridae; genus Protopterus; species Protopterus annectens. The sequence goes on from NC_056743.1 coordinate 1,255,916,123, forward strand.
TTTGAGAGGTCTAAGATGGTAGCAGATACATAGTTGTTGTTTCTATGTTGATTAACCAGATTGGTGAAGGAGAGAAGTGCAGAAGTTGTACTATGGTGAGGGTGGAATCCGTGTTGTGTGGATGAGAGAAGTTTGTATCTAGGAATTGCATAACTTGTGAGTGTATGCATTTCTCTAGGAGCTTGGATAAGGGGGAAAGAATAGCTATAGGACGATAGTTGGAAAAGTCGTAAGATTTACCTCATTTGTGAAGAGGTATAATGTAGGATATTTTCCATAGTTGTGGAACATAAGCTTCCTGAATGGACCTATTTATTAGGATTGATACTGGGTAAGAAAGAGCGTCAGCTGCTATTTTTAGGAAGTTAGTGGGTATACCATCTGCTGCTAGTGTGGTAGGTTTTAGTTTGAGGAGGAGGTTTCTAATTTTTGATGTAGGGACAGGAGAGAGAGAGAAGGTTGGTTGGGTGGTAGGATTGCCAGGAGTGTTCCCAGCAGTTGTGGTTGATGAGATATTAGTGTTTGTTAGCTGGTTGGACAGAGTTTGGATTGAGTTTATGAAATGAGAGTTAAGCTGGGAGGCTATATCTTTGCTGTTAGTATATGGAGAGGTGGGGGTGGGGGTAGCAATTGTTCCAGGTTTTAGTTGGGAGTTGATAGTATGACAAAATTTGGGGGGATTTTTTGAGTATTTGTTTTGGTGACCTAGGAAGTAGTTTTGTTTGTCTAGATTGGTTTGTTTCTTGGCTAGATTCCTAAGTTGTTTATACTTTTGCTTAGTATGATCAGAGTTGTCTTGTTTCCATTGCTTCCAAGCCATGTCTCTGGTTTTTAGAAGGGCTCTTGTCTCCCTACTTAACCATGGAGCATAGTTTGCTTTGTTTTTTCACTTTCTTACTGGTGCAATGGAATTTAGAACTGAGATAAATGTATTATTAAAGTAGTCTACTGCCTGATCTAGGTGTAGGGTTTTTAGAGGGTGCCAGTTACATTGGTGGAGAGTATTGTTTAAGTTGTCTGGGGTTAAGTTACGATCATCTCTGATATATTTATAGGTTATGGGTTTAGAAGTATTGATTCGTTTCCTAAGGAGGAAAGTGGGGAGATGGTCACTGAGTACATCTGGTAAGGATTCAGCCTGATAGTGATGTTTGGGGCTATTTACTAGTGTCCAGTCAATAATAGTTTGTTTGTGGGTTTTCTTTGTCTATTCTGGTGGGGTCTTGAATTAGTTGTGTGAAATTGTAGAGATTAATACTGTTAGTAGGGTTGTTGGAGTTGCAGGTTTGCCAGTCGGTGTTGAGGTCGCCTAATAAAATTGTTTCTTGAGGGGAGTTTTGATTCAGCCATTAAAGGATTTCTTCTATGGCTGGGAGTTATTTCCAGGAGGAATGTAGCAACAAAGGATGTGAATTTTTTTTCATTGTTTATTGATAGGATAGAGCCTATGGTTTTGGCATTTTGAAATGTTGGCAGAGGAGTATGAAATGGCTGGAGGTTTATTTCATTTTTGAATAGAATTGCGATTCCACCACCTTTCCTATTTTTTCTATCTAGTCTTAAGATGTTGTAACCTGGTGGTAGAATTTCATCGCTAGGGATATGTGGTTTCAGTCAGGTTTCGGTAATGGTTAGAATGTCAGGGGAGTAATGAGTAATCAAAGCATTTAGATCTTGTAGTTTATTTAAAATACTTCTTATTTTGATATTAATTATTAGGAGATCGGATTGAGCTCTATTTGGGAGGTCAGTGAAGGAGGGTCCTGGGTTTGGGTATATGTCGCCAGCGATGAGGAGTCAATTACTGAATTTGAATATGTGTTTGATAACATAGGTCAGGTTTGAGAGTGATATGATGTTAGAAGTGTGTAGCATAATTGTTTTGTTTGTGTCTTTCGGCTTTTCCCAGTTAGGGGTCGCCACAGTGGAACTCCGGTCCGCTAATGATTGACAGTAGAGTTTTACATACTGGCTTGCCAGGCCTAACGCACAACCTTCAACGAAGGAACGCCCATTCATGCATGTCACTACACAGAAGACGCTCTAACTGAGAATCAAACGGGCAATGTCTAACTGTGAGGCGACAATGTTACCGCAGCACCACCACCGCAGCAGAAGTGTGTAGCATAATATTAGTGGAAAATAGAGTTGGACAGACTGTAAAGCTAATGTGGAAGTCGGTGTGTTTTCCAGTATGTGTTGCATGGAATGTAATGGTGTCTAGGGGTAAGCTAGTTTGTATGGTTGTTGTGTAGAAAAGGGAGGTGAGGGCTAGTAGGAGCAAGGGTAGTAGGACTTGCATTGTGGATGATAAAATAACCAAATGGGACAGGTTATTTCAGGCACAAAAAGGGAAAGTGACTAGGCTTAAAATGACCTGCAAAAGCAGCTAGTCTAGTAATTATCCATGTACCTATAAGAAGCAAGCTCCCCTTGTAGAAGAAGCTGGAAGCAGATGGACAAGGTACTGCAAAAAAAACAGGACAGACAGGATGTCAACAGTAGTTCTTCAAACGAGAGGATCAAAATTTGTTTAGGTGGAAGATAGTAATGAGATTTTTTTTTTACATCAGGCAGAATAATAAACACCCTCGACAGAACTAAACATTTATGGTTTACCTTTTCCTGACAAATGCAGGTGGAGCCACTGACAAAGAGACTCATCTGCTTTGCTTCTTCCTGGTTCTACAAAACATTTGGATCAGCATAATAAACCTTTGAAGAAATGTGCTGCACTAAACTTGAAAGTTAAATGTTACCGTATTATACTGGGAGTATCTGAAGGGGCTATAACTGTAATAGCTAGCAATCATTTATTTTTATTTATTTTTATATTCACTAATTCATTTTTAATAAGTAAGTGGATTAAAATGCTGATACCCTTTTCAGACATAACCTTGTTGCATAATACATGAAGTATTCAGTTGACAAAGATAAATCCACTATTAGGTACTAAGTCAAACTGATGTATATGTGTACTGTATGTGTCTGTGTGGGCGTATATAAATATACACACACATATATATATATATATATATATATATATATATATATATGTGCATGTGTAGATATATATGGATTCACTTTATAATCTCGAAATACTAAAATACCTAATTTTAGTATCTCGAGACTATAAAGCCGCACCACACAAACAAGCACACATACACCTACCTAATGACACTACAACAAAAAAAACATCACACACAAACAAAACATAACAAACAAACACACCTACCCTACCCTACCCTACCTATAAGCAGAGAGGCAAGCCCCCTTGCACCCCCGCTACTTATATATACTAACTCCAAGGTTGCACCAAACACACAAACACATAAAACTCACCACTACACACACTCATACACACTAAAATCCCTACCCGGTACCTTTACAAGAACACCACTTACCTGAATCCGCAGCTAAATCCACAAACCGCACCACGTCACGAACGCGACAACACAATGGTGGATTTGACATTTCCGCATGCAATATTATGCAGTTTTGCATAACTGCACTTTCGACTTTATAATCTCCAAATGCTAAAATTCGATATTTTAGTATTTTGAGATTATAAAGTGAAACTATATATATATATATATATATATATATATATATATATATATATATATTATATGTGTGTGTGTGTTTGTGTGTATATGGTTTACTATGAAAATTGTGAACGGAGATGCTCTGCAGATGGGACACTCAAAAGTTGGATTTTCAAATGCCCATCTTGCTGAACATGTCCGTGTCAAAAGTTCATATCAGCGAATACACTGTCCATTTGCTGATATGAACTCAAAGTAATGTCAGAGATTGCAGTACAGTGTGGTTGGGAAACTCATCCCTTTCATCACTGTAGTGCAATCTCTGAGTTGGAATATATAGTTAGCAGGGTGTGTGTGTGTGTGTGTGTGTGTGTGTGTGTGTGTGTGTGTGTGTGTGTGTGTGTGTGTGTGTGTGTGTGGAGCGCATCCCCCAACAGGGGGGTGCAGGGAGGTGTAGGAGGTTAGTGTTTCTATGCTCCTGCACAGACATCACGTGGTGTGTTCAATTTTAATGTTGAATCATCTGAATTAATTCAGCTGATTCGACATTGTGATTTGCGGAATTTTGTTTTTTTGTGGTTGTGGTTCAGTGTTTTAGTCAGAAATTATTTTGTTCATTGACATTATGATAGTAAAACTATGTATATATATATATATATATATATATATATATATATATATATGTATGCATAGGAGCGCTACAGAATCCTAAAAGCCAAAATCCTGAAGCTCCAAATCCTGAGACCAAAATCCTGAAAGTTCAAAAAAATCCTGAAAACTCAAAATCCTGAAAACACACAGGGTACCAACACTTACTATATTCCAGCACAAGTACATACAGAAACAAATAAAACAGAAACCATATTACTCTTCTCCAAGTATAAGTAGGGGGGGCAAGCCTACGTGCACCCCCACACCCCCTGCTACTTAAATATATCAACTCTGAGATTGCACTTAGTGTACTGAAGTGCAGTCTCGGAGTTTTTATATTTAAGTGGCAGGGGGGGGGCTTGCCCACTGGGTACAGTTGAAGGGTAATATGCCTCTATATATACTTGTGCTGGAATATAGTAAGTGTTGGTATCCAGTGTGTTTTCAGGATTTTGGGCTTCAGGATTGTTGGGCTTTCAGGATTCTGTAGCACTCCTGTATATATATATGTATACATATATATATATATATATATATATATATATATATATATATATATATATATATACATATCCCTATCATATGATAGAAGCCTCATTTGACTGAAACCACAAGACTGAAATTTCAAAAGACAGAAAAATCACTTGACTGAAACCCATAAGACTGAATTTCAACATACTAAATTGTAAACTGGACCATATAATACCAGACTAGGTGGGGGGGCTATGCCCCCCACACCCCCAATGTGGGGGGGCCTGTGCCCCCAACACCCCCTCTAACTATATATACTAACTCCATGATTGCACTACAGTGGGGAAAAGGGCATATACCTTTTACGTACCTTATAGTAGTCTACATGCTGCCACTACTATACCCTTTTCCCCAGTGTAGTGCGATCCTGGAGTTAGTATATATAATTAGGGGTGTGTGATTGGCACATCCCACCACCTAGTCTGGTTTTATATGGTCCAGTTTAAAATTTAGTATGTTGAAATTGAGTATTATGGGTTTCAGTCTTATGGGTTTCCCTCAAGTGACTTTTTAGCATTTTGAAATTTTTTGAAATTTCAGTCTTATGGTCTCAGTCAAATGAGGTTTCTATCATATGATATATATATATATATATATATATATATATATATATATATATATATATATATATATATATATATATATATATATATATATATATATATATACATACAGAGAGACAGACACACACACACACACACACATATATATTTGAGTATATGTTTTAATTAGCAATGAACGTTGATTGACAGAAAATACATCAAACACATTCATTGGTGATTGGCATTATCTACACACAAAAGAAATCTAACTCAAGTGATCACAGATGTAAGCAAATGCAATAGATTTGCGATTACCTATAGCAACTCAAAACTTTGCTTTTACATGACTAACTTAACCCCATCCCCAACATGGGGCTCCACCACAACACTCCAGAAATGAAATATATTAACTCCACTCCAGGTGTTCATTAAAGTACATTTTTTGGCAGCGTTGTCTTGTAATCTGTAATCTTGTATTTCGAGTAAGTGGGATTTCGCTAAATCAAAGTAGATCCATATATATATATATATATATATGGATCTGTTGCAAATGGTTGAATTCCCAAAATCTTGAACTTCATATGGCCGACCCCATATGATCGAGTTTGTGAAAGCTCGACCGGACTGCATGGAGATCTGCATACAGCGCGTAACGGGAATATTTCCCGTTACTGCACTGTAGTGCGATCTCGGAGTTGGTATATTTAAGTAGGGGTGTGTGATACTGATTTTATCAGTATTTCTTTTGTTTTTTGTCAGTTCGGAAAACTGGCTTTCACGATAATGCACTTTTGCAGTAGTGCAGTGTTGCTCTTATGGGTGTCGATGTTGCTTGCTCGAGATTTTGGGATTTCAAGCAAACAACATAGACCCATATATATATATATATATATATATATATATATATATATATATATATATATATATATATATATGCAATTAAAGTTGTAAACTCATTAAAATGGTGTAGTCCTTGCTTGAGCTTTGCGAATGAAAAATTAAATCTGCCTCACTTTTGAACCAGCTAGCTAAGTAGGCCTTAAAGGACAACAATGGGATTCTATTATTAAATGGTCAACTTTCCTGTCTTTTTTTCACCCTATTTACTGTCCCTGCTATGAATAAACAACATTACAGTATTTAAAAATATTTTAAATTGACTGTTTCTCTCCACTAGAACAATACCTTATTGTACTGTGGTGGTTTAACTTTCAAAAAACTTCTGTCCCACCCTTGAAAAGCTTGCTGCAGTCTCCAATTCACTGTTGTCATCAAGGCCATTGAATACGGGTAGTTTTCTGACCACTTCCCTCCCCAAACTGACATCACCACTACTGTCCCAAAAACCACCCATGCTGTGATGTCACATTTCTCTGGTCCTTCCCCTACCCATACAGAAAGTAAAGGCTAGAACAAGGAAACAGTACATGAGTCAAGTCTCCTGTTGTGAACTGTCAATCACAGCAGGTAACAGATGAAATTACCCTTAGCACTTTGACAGCTAGGGAGGTTAGGTTGAAAATGAAGGGGGGTGGGAGATGAGTCAAAGTAGTACAATTTAGGCTTCACAAAGGAATGCAGTTTAGCCATTCTAAAAGGAAGCAGCAGTAAAAAGCACTTTGAAAGTCTGTTCTGTGGCATTTGCAATGTTTGTGTTTTAAGTAGTCATTGAATGGCATGAAATGTTACTTATAGCTAACTGAAAGACAGCAGTGTATGCATGTAAAATCAATGCAGTGACAGGAGCTTTAGAAAGAAAGAGGCCTGTGTGATGTAATTTTTTACAGACAAGTACTGCATTGTGGGATACCTAGAGGCAGACTAAACAATCAGAATTACATCAGGATACCAGACCCCATGTGGTCAGACTCAGTAATTATGCATAAAAATATTTAAAAACCTGTAAATAGTCCCAGAGTGGTGTTAAAATATAGGAAACACCAAACCATGATGAAATAAACATGTTTTTTTTGAGTTTGTGGGTGCAGTTCTCCTTTAAATACTTTTCTTGGAAGACATTTTCCTTAGTCGACAGTTGTAGTTTTTCACATCAACATGGTATCTTTAAAAGCAAATTTCTCCTTTTTGACTAAGGTGATCACTGTTTTTTTTTTTGTAGCCAATTCATCCACTCGCCATTGTTTTCCTTCCTAAACAGGAGAACAAAATGGAAAGACTTTTGTATACTATGAATTGACAACTCCGGTATTAGACTGAAAGAACTAAGCCACCAGAGTAATCTGATGGTTTCTCTGTGTCTTTTTTTGAAAGAAAAACAGTAGTCTCCACTCACCAAACAGTTGTCAAAGTGGTTGACTATCAATAAGAATGTGGTTTACTTATGGGTCATGAAGAGAGCAGAGCATCTGCATGATAACTTAATGTGAGAGCATGCGCTATGAAAGGAGAATGTGTGCCTTCCTGACCATCCCCTAGTGTGGTAAACTGTGGTAGGGTGACATTTAATTTTTATGTTTTTATATTTACAGGTATCCATATTTCAGCAGTATTTGGTAGAGTGATGTTCCATTTTCTTATGTCATTTTTCATTTACATGTATCTATAGTTCACTTGCTGCCTTCCTATACTACCAAAATGTTTTATTTTTAAACATGTCATGTGCTCATATCTTATTATTTACTTTTTCCTCCTTTGAGAAAGTTGTTATACATGCCTTGATTTGCATTAGTGGCAGACGTACAATACAGACATGAGTGACACTAACAAACACAACTGAAAATGAGCAAGAAGCTAATACCAACATCAACATTTGAAATTACACAAAATGCTTCTTATGCATATTTGCAGGATGGTGAGGCCCCACTGCACTCATGGCTCAGTATGTAATATGCAGATGCAGGATACCTTGAAATAGTGCTGCTTTACATTGCACTGATGACACCTTTTACTTTAAGATGGTTTAACATGTGACATCAGACTGCATTCAGTTTCTCTGCAGCAATATTAGTTAGCACCTGCCGACTAGCTGAACTGTATGCATGCAATTTTACTAATATAGTTCTCTTCCTAAGACTAAATGCAAGTGAGGAGGAAGTGCTGTGCATGCATCTGACATTCATGTGCATTATGTATTGCACATTCTTGGGATTTCTTTTATATATTTTATATATATATATATATATATATATATATATATATATATATATATATATATTATATTATATTTTATATGTTTTATAGCAGAATGCGCTCACCAGATTGCCTTCTATATATAAGTTCTATCAACTGTGAAATACTTTGTAGGACCAAAAAAAAAAAAACAGATAAACACATTTGTTATTTTGACCTTTCCTGATTGCACTGAAAAAATAATTTGGTAAAATGTAGACTTACTGGGAGATGAACTGATCTGTATTATTTTGTTGGAGTATTTATGTATTTCCTATTTTGTTTTACATCATAGCTTACATGAATTTGACTTTTGTGACTAGAAGCTTTTCAATAACATTTTGCTGAATGTAGCTGAATTGGATATTCTTTATTGCTATTTCTACATTCACTGATGTTTGGGTATTTGAGTGGCTAATATACAAAGCTCATTTTTATCATATATGATGAAGACATAACTTTTTGCACCTTTTCCACTTGTATGGTTACATCTTGCTAAACAGAACAGGCAGATATAATGTGTATCTTGGAAACAGATGGCCATTCATAAAGAAAAAGGCATGCTTTGCTTTCTGATAATGTGATCTGGGGAAGCACTAAGCAAAAAATGTACATGTGCAAAACAGAATACATAACCCCGCAGTGCACTGGTATTTAGCAATACAAATGGAAAAGCTATTGCACATTTGGGTGAGCAGTTCTGAGCCACAAGGTGGCAGCATCTGCACATAGTGACAAGTGGTAGTGTGCCCATCGGAGAACAGACTCTGTGTGTATTGTGCTGTTTGAGGGCAGCAAATAGTCAAGACACAGGATCATAAACATGCAGCTCTATCAAAATGTAATGTGAATTATGTAGCGTCTGTCTAAATATTGAGAGCAAGCTGCAAGTTAGTAACATTTAAAAGGACTGCAAACATGGTTACTTACTAAAATAAAATAAATCTAAACTACAGGCAAGCTTTCCTTATCTAAAATAACATTATAGAACTGATTGTAATCAGGTACACTGATAAGGTACCAGAGACATTTCATACTTCTGTACCTCTTTGTGCAAGAAATTTGGACAAAGCCAAACTAACTGGGGGGACAAAGGCCCAAAAATAGGGACAGATTTTAAATATTGCTCTTATAAATTTAGAAAGTTGCTAGAATAGCAGGTTTTGTAGTAGCATTTTCTGAAGGATATTAAGTCTGAAACTCAAATGTATGTCATTATTTAATGACTAAAGTCCTCTGTAATTTGCCAAAAAAAAAACCACACATTTTATGAGGGGCAGATCAAAAATATGATGGAAAAATGTGGATATTCTGCAAAAATCTGGACAGTTGATGAGTATGGAGTATTGTCATAATTGCAGGCTAGAAATGAGTGGTAATTAAGTTTACACTTTTTAACTTTGCAGGATGTAAAGCTCTGTTGCAGTGGAATGTCAGCGGTGTGTCAAGCATCTTAGGTTTTTAATGGCATGGTAGTAGCTTGTGAATTTATGATTAGCATAGCTTGGTGCTTGCTCTGTGGTTTGGTGGGCTACAGGTGAGGGGATTTACAGATTATACCCTGAAGACAGGAAGGAACAAGCCCTTCATTGTTATCTAAAATCACCAACTGCATGAAATACGATGAAATAATCAGATGAGAACAAGTCTGGCTGACACAGAAAACCTTATCTAGATGTTTTACTGAAATACATTTCTTAAAATGTTGTTGTCTTTTGGCTTTTCCCGGTTAGGGGTCGCCACAGCAGAACTCTGGTCCGCTAATGATTGGCAGTAGATTTTCACGAACGTCGAGGTGCCAGCTCGAAGTTCAACCTTCAACGAAGGCACGCCCATTTACGCATGTTTTTCGAAAACCCACCCAACCACGAGGAGGACATGCAGACTCCACACCGAAGGCACTCCCTGCACTCCAGCTGAGAATCGAACGGGAGAACCTCTTGCTGTGAGGCAACAATGCTACCGCTGCACCACCGCGGAAGTACAAGTACATTTTTTAAAATAATGAATGTAAATAGGCACACACATATCTATCTATATGATTACATTACATTTGCTGAATGCCCATATGGATGTATCAGAAATGCACTTAGTTTCTTTTTTCTTTTTCTGTTTGCTGTTCAATCAAAAAGTTAAGGGGGGGCATGGATTGGTTGCTGTAGCAGCACCAATCAGCTTCCTACAGAATGACAAAGTCCTATATCTCTTTTTTTTTGTGGGGGCTGGATTGGCTGCTGTACTGATTGGCTTTCTACAGTATGCTGAAGTCCTTTCTTTCTTTTTGTTTGGGTAGGGCACATGGATTGGCTACTGTAGCAGCTGATCCTTTCACCAATGGGCTTTAGCCATCCACACTAACACATGGCATTGGCTAATACAGCTGCAAAGCAAGGGGGGAACTATCTTATTCTCTCAGCCAAGAAGCAGTGATTGACTGCCTTCTGATGGTCAGACACATTTTTGGGAAGACAGTTCTCTAGCAGACAGAGTTGTTTCTTGATTACTGATGGTCTATGAGTGGTCACTCAACCTGTCAGTATCATAGCAGCTGTTTCATCACTGGAGGAAGAATTATGGTGACCTGTTTGTATCCCTAATACCAAGTGCAGCAACTTATTTTCCTTGATGCCTCCTCTGAGTAAATATCCCAAGGATGCTGTTGTCCAGAAATGGCCCCAAGGACATCTTACACCCCCCCATTTTCCCTTATTCCAATGTTCATTTACAAAGCCAAGTAAAACAAGTCCAAAGTATTTTTTATAGCAGCCATTATAGCCAAAATATTGGTTTCCCCTTGATCAAATCCCCTAGAGATCCATCTTTGAATGTGAACCTTTGGATCCCCGTCATTTTGTTCCCTTTGGCAAGCCTTGTCTGGCTGTCTGTTCACATTGACTAATTACATGGTTTCTCTAGTTCAACTAATGGCCATAGACTCTATGTATTCATCTGGGGTAGTCCTAACTTTTACCTTCGCTCAGAGGCTTTGTGCATGTTTTTCTATACTGGCCCCTTCTAATGGATACATCCGTACATAGGTCAAGTATCATATCTCTTTATCACATATTTGATAAAGACTTTGATTAAAGACTTTGATTAATCCTTCATGAAACAGCTCCAAGATGCTGTCTCAAGACTTCCACCAATTCCTCCAATTCTTTGTCTTAAATATCTTTATCTTTAAAAGTGTATAGTGCCTTTCTTAGGGGTACATTTCTAATTGGACTACTTCTAAAAGATCCTGTTCCTTCACAAAATGTATAAGTTGTGCTTGAAAAGTTCAACTTCCTCCTTTAAAATTAGCTGCAACTAAAAAGTTGAAACTCCTGTCTTGGAAAACTCTCATTCTAGTGGGTATTACACAGCAAAATGAGTTTTATAATTACAAGTCTTAAGAATAAATCCTCAATAGCTTGTATTTAGAAGGCTAGTTTCTTTATGCAATGTATGTGTCTTTTAAGCTTAAGGTAGCCATTGAGTTATTCCACCTACATATATTCTTTCCAAACTACTCAAATAGACAGGAATATTTGAGACATTACATGGATGTTGACAGACAACTGCACAACTCAGATTTTATGTGAACTGAAACAAATGTTTTAATAAAGGCTCAAAGATATTTGAATCTCTTTCCAGTATAAAACTTGGGCTCTGAAGCTTCTAAAGTGACCATCTGAATGGCTGACTGACTAAATTAAATTGTGATATGAGAAATATAACAAAACTTTAAATCAGAGCAGTGGTTACCATTTGGATTTTTTCCAAAATGTGGACATAGATGATACTCCTGCAGTGGCTATTTGAGCTTTGGTGAACATTTTCATAAGACGCTACAAACTGGAAACGATCTCTGGATCTTTTTCTTTCTTTGTGACCAGAGTAATCACAGGGATGGCCCTTTGAAGGAAACCACCTGGAACTCGACCCCACTGTGGCAAAGGGCGGACCTCTTCATACCAGCTACAAGTATTATGTACTTGCTATAATGACATATCTGGATGTGCAGGCCCATGTTCATCAACATACCACACACCTTCCCCTTACCCCTGTTGTGACATGGTCTAGAGGTCATTATTTTGTGTTCTCCTCTTGCATGGCATGTATATTTGAGGCTTTGTTCACATAAAGAGAAAAAGGTTAAGTGGTAGTAGCCTTGGAAAATTTCAGGTGCCTAGCTGCCTAATGACATTCACACTGCAGTTGAGGAGGTTGGGCCTGGTCATACAGATACATTGTTAAAGTAAGTACCTAACTTTCATTGGCAAATGAATTGCTAATTCGTTTTTTCTCCATGCAGCTGTTGAATGTCTCTGAATCTTTGTACTAGTACTGGAGCACACAGCGCAGCACAGCACAGTGTTATTAGTGCTATGGGACTAGCTTTTCTGAACACCCTCTTTTAGTTTAAAATTAGTAGCAAAAATATCAGAAACCACCAAAACAACAAGTCTGCTTTTAATTTGTAGAAGGTCACAACACAATTTCTGCAGTTTTGAATATTTTGATGGGAAACTTGTAGGTGTGATTATTACTTCAGATTGTATTGTGGAAGCAATGATTGTTATATTTAGGTTCAATCTTCTTTCTTTTATTAGTAATATATCAGCAAAGGACATTTTGTGCCTTTTGTACAAAATTACATTCTAAGAAAGACTCCTTTATATTTATTACTTTTTTATGAAGGAGGGTTGTTAAGAAAGTATATTGAATACCTGGGGCAAAAACTGCCAGAGTTTTGAGCCTGGTTCGGCTTTATTGGCGTTAATTTGTCCATTAACAGACTTACAAAGAAAAAAGTCATGGGCATTCAGAATTGCCATATAGCTGAAACACCTGATGTCCTTAAGTGGTCATTTGCATATATCCCATTATCCTCTTTTACAAGAGGTTTTAAGGAATCACACAGTGAAAACTATAGCTAAGCTAGGATTTTCTTGTAATTTTTTACTAATTGGTTTGGCTGTGTGTCCCGTTTACTCTCCTATGACTAATGAGGGAAACATTGGCTTATGATCTTGACAGCACTACTCTGATGTGAAGTTTTCAGTACAATGTTTCAGGCTCCATCAGCATTCTAACAGCTGTCACATATCTGTGCCATGTCTGATGGGGTGGCAACTGCAGGGTTACACTTTCACTTGTCACTCTCCTAAGGATTTGTCCAGTCCTCTTTTTTAGTATTTGGTCTCCTCCCCAATTACTTGGGGTGTTTGTAGAGTTAGTGAGATGGAACTTGCTGCTAGCTGTGCTACTAATGTGTAGCAAGGGTAATATTTCAGTAAACCTTTTAGTGGCATGTAGCTAACAGCAGCTGTCAATGTTTTGTCTCTTTTGCACACTTGCAAAGTGTCTGTGTTTCTGTAAATGTAAATCTAAGTGCAATAATGCACTTGACGTTGAATGCATCGTTTAACTTTATACCCTGCAGTCCTGAGCCATAGTGTACCCCCTACTCCACTGTAACTTCTGTCTAAGTTCTCATTAAACCCTTCGTACAGCTAGGGTTAAGTCTTTGGTTAGATGCACCACTCTATCCTCATTTTCATGTGCATTTTTTCTCACTCTCTTTCACTGCCTCCCATTATGTATACAGGTGTCTAGGGAGGTGGTGCATCTAATAATGGGGTTGCTTTGCAGTACTACTTAGTTTCCAAATTTGATTTTCAGCTGGGTTCACACAAAAACATAGTGAGCTACCCAGTGTATGACAAGGTATCCCCCTGCACTACTAAAAAAAGAGTGCAAAGAAAGGAATTCACTATATCTAACTGCAGAAGGATGATGTGGTTTGGACCTTGTTGGACTAGGTCACATAATCCCAGTGTTCACGCAGCAACCAGGCAACTCAAAGGGATCAAATCAGGCCCACGGTGCCCAACCCACTGTTCAAGTGTTTAGTTTCAGATCACAAATTTGAGTTGAAAGGGTTAGAAAATTGAAGCAGAATGGCTGAAGATAGAGTTTGAGAGTGAATGGAGAGAGACTGACTCCACAGAATGTAATAAATAGAAGAAACATGAACTAGCTAGGAGTGAGAAAGAGCAGAAATAGGAAATGACTTGGGAGGAAATGGAGAGAAAACACAAGCATGAAAGAAATGCTCATCATTTACCTGGAAGTTATGGAAGTGAAAGTGATATGCAACATTAAAAGGTATATCCTAAATTATTTCCTCCTTAATAAAAATAGAAATGATTTTTAGCCCTATTATTGCTTTTGAAAAGATGTGTACTCAGCACCGTGTAGACTGAGAGTATTGTGTTAACTTGTAGTCCTGTACTTACAGGGAAACTTATTTATTTATTTATTTGTCTGCCTTTGTTAATTGGGAAAGTCTGACTAGGTAATACCCATTTTCAGCAGAGCCCTGGGGAGAAAAGCTTCATTTGTTTACATTGCATTATACTAAGTTCCAGTTAAATACAGAGTAATTACATTTCTATTTACATTTATACACAAACATAATGACTGTACTCATTTATTTATTTTTATGATACCAGGTAGTCATTTGGAATAAGGCAAGGAGAACTAATTGTGGACAGTGTGCCCTACCATTACAGGACGTAAGCATGCATAGATACACAGACAGATACACACACACACACACACACACACACACACACACACACACACACACACACACACACACACACACACACACACACACACACACACACACACACACACACAGCTAGCCAGGACCTTTCATGAACAGGGAAATGATAAAGAACATCAGTAAGTGGCCCTATGCGATGACATGCCTTCAGATATCTCAACAGGGTATGATTGTCACCATTGAAATTCCTTATAAGTCTAAGTGCTAAATGATAACCTGGCAAAATGTCAAGACCCCATATACCCTGAGAACACTGCTGCCTATACAGAACTGTTCACAGAATCCATATACAAGAATGTTAATAGCTGCAGAGAGGCAGCTGCATTCACCAGGAAGAAGTACAAGGCTAACTCAAAAAACAAGTCACCCTGGTGGAATCACAACATCTATAGACTGTATAACAGAAGGAAGAAAGTCATGACAAAAATTAGGAGGTGTAGTACCCAGCACGATAAAAGCATTCTCATCAAACTAAACAAACAATTCAGAGGATAAATAAAGTCTAACAAATACAAATCTGAGGTATATTTGGTCTCCCAGACCAAGGATAACCACAAGGCATTCTTTAGCTATGTCCACAACCTCAAAGGCAATACACAATTGTCTGCAGAGCCCATTATTAATAGAGCCACCTATACTGAACCAGAAGCTATAGCAAACCTACTAGCTGACAAATTCAGCTCCATCTTTACCCCTCTCTCCCCCTCAACAATACCATGAAATGTAACTCCCTCTACTATTCTAGAGAACAGGTCCTTAATGCCTTCTCTAAGGTCAAGAATACTGCATCAATGTGCCCAGGCAATATCCCAGGATGCTTTCTATATAACATAAAACATGACCTATCAGGCCTTCTGGAATTGCTGTTTAACTGTAGTACCCAAACAGGCTTCATGCCTCATGAATGGAGAAAGCAAAAGTAATCCCTCTGCACAAGGGTGATCCATCTACAAACCCTGGAAACTACAGACCCATAAGTCTCACTAGTTTCATACACAAAGCCATAGAACAAATTATCATGGAAATGATCAATAATGACATGGGAAACTTCCAGACACTGCACACAACCCAATTTGGTTTTGTCAAGGGCAGGTCATGCCTACTCAGTCTGGTGGACTTCTTTGACAAGATCACCAAAGCAATGGATGAGGGCAAAATGGTTCACACTGCCGGGTCTATATTAGAACACTGAACTTTCAAAATTTCAAGTGTTCTAATATTGAACCCTATTAATCAAAAATTTAAAACATCGAACATACAGAACAGTGAATTTTTTCCTAGGGAAAAAAATTGCTGTTCCAAAACACATACACATAACACAAGCACACCAAACAAACAGCAATCCATACACATACACCGAAACTCTTACATCTAACCCTACACTTACCTGACACG
>NC_056743.1:1255937531-1256042531 GCF_019279795.1 Protopterus annectens
GTGGGAGGCTCAGTCTGATACCACCACAAATGATACAGTGCTTTTACTAGACATATTACACACAGAAATCAGACAAGTAATGCAGGAGCTCAGAAACGTTCACAGGCAATTGCATACCTCTCTCTCAACTGTCCAGATTTGTGCCTCATATTTGTGGTATGCTTCTCATAAAATAGTATTTTTCTGACGAATCACTAGCAAAATCATTGAGGAATGAAGTCAGAAAATAATGCCAGACATTTGAGTTTCAGACCCTTCAGAAAATTCATGCTAATATAAAACCTGTTATTCTATCAACTTTCTAAGTTTGTAGGGACGATATTTTAAAAGTGTCTGTAGTTTGGGGCCTTTGTCCCTCCATTATTTGTGGCTTTGTTCAGATTTCTTGCCCCAAGAGGTTGAGAGGTATGAAGGCACACTTCTTGACAGCCACTAATCTAAGCAAACTCTGTTGGTAGTTAGCCCTTATCAGACACAATAGAGTGGTCAGCCTTTCTTTCAGCGCTGTATTTGGATTGCATGTGTTCACTAGGATACCCTTTAGAATGACAAATGTTATAACAACCTTCTTGAGATTGGAATGTAACATCCTCAGACAGGCAGGAGACTTTGCTCTGGCTTGCTTGGATGATATTTACATCTCCAGCCAGACATGGCAAGAAGTTGTGAGATGTTAGGGGATGCACTAGGCAGTCTCCCAAGAACCAAAACTGACAGTGAAGGCTGAGAATTGTTTACTGTGAGTTGTAACCAGGTGGGTAGTGGCAGCATTTGACCAAAACCTTCTCAGGTGAAGGCCATGCAGTCACAACCCACCATGCACAACTTAAATCTGCAAAAAGTTAACCAATTCCTGGTATAAATGAAGCAAGAAGGGAAGTCACCCTCCTTTGCACTTGTAGGACTGAAACCACCACCCACTCCTATCACTTGCTAAAACAAATTAAAATGCATGCATTTGGCAAGCTTGTTACAACATCATTTTAATACTATACTTGGTGAGATATTACAGTGATATAGGTTTAAATCACATACTGAGAGTATATATGAATATGCAGCTAGGTTAGGAAAATTAGCCTAATACTGTAGTCAGGCAGGGACATTACAGTAAATGCTGAAAGATAAGACTCATTGTGTGGAATTAATAATGAGACAACGCATACAAAGATCATTATCAGAATGTAACTTGGCCTTTTAACATAAGTATCGATTTGGTGGTGGAAACACCAAATACAAGATACAAAAGATTTTCTAGTGAAGTAAAATGCTGTAGAATGTTTATCTTTATAATGTGCACGGACATTCCTCAATCTAGGTTAAACATTTAATAATAAAGTCACTGCCGAGGATTGGCTGTACAGTATGTACGAGCAAATGAGTGAAATACTCTGGATTTCTGTCAGAGACAGCAGCAAAACTACATTAAGAATCTGTTCCAAAAGGAAGCCCTGTGCTTATACACGTATATGACATTAGCAGCACCAAGGAAGACTATGGAAACATAATATGAGCTATGATAAGAGGCATATCATGTAGATAAAACATCAAAGAGGGAATGCCTAAAAAACAATAAATCTAAATATAGCAGAAATGAGTTTTGATGCAGATTATGAGTGTGGCAATTCAAACTGTGCAGTATTACAAACTGCCCAAAATTAAATTTTATTTATTAAATACTCTTTGAAATTAAAAAAAATGCATGTTGGAATGATAAGCTAAATCTTACATCACAAAGAAAGACTGATGTGTTAGAAACCACACACAGTGTGCTGCCTTTAGTATTTGAGAAATTAACCATGACTTCTCAGAGTATAGTGCAGGTTGTCATGACCTACACTGCTGATATTTATTGCTACAGTTTAAAGAACCAGCCACCGAGAAAATGTTAAGACATTTGAGATTGAAGCTAGTTTTCATGTTACACAGGTCATTTGTCTATTTCTATTCTAATTTTTAAACAGGTTTTTCAACTGTTTTCTGCACTTTCTAATTAACTAAAATAATATTTGCTGCATATCTGTTTGTGTACACTGTGCCACTGTATTTTACTGCATTTTTTAGATTTTCTGCTAATTGAATTCCTCTGACAACTGTAATTACTATTAATCTGATTCTTTTATTCATTTTACTTGTTTGCTGCACTTGAAAAACACTAGCATAGACTAGTTTCAGGTTTTTGCTGAATCTAGTACTGTTTGTTACCTTTGGAGCTTGTAAAATATTTAATCTTTTGTCTGGAGAGCATCCCCCCCCCCCAGTGCCCTCATGAGAAGAATGTACAGTTTGGACTGATCTAGCTAGAGTTATGTTGCAGGGCTCTGTTTAGGGCATTTTGATTGGATAATTTGAACTTTGACTGTTTTCTGGTTTTCTGCTTTAAAAAGCCTGGGTTTAAACTTGTTTATGTTTGTTTGCGCCTGTTTGCACATTGCGCAGCATCACACACTACTGCTCAGAGGGATTGCTTGTTACAAACGCCTGCTCTAGCCTCGCAAATATTACCTAAACCAGAGCTCTTCATGACTAAACCTAGTAATACCTGCCCCTGCTGTAGTCCCTCTTCAACTGTTATAGCCAGACCAAGATTATTCCTGGGATCAGGAACTGTCAGTTTCCCTCCTTTTCTCATACCAGCCTGGTTGACATGGGTCTACTGAGGCAGTGTAGCCTCTATAGTGAGGCACACTGACATACCCATCACCAGGCTGAACAAAGAAAAAGTCACAGTCAGCTGTCTTTCTGGTGCCAGGATTCATCAGATCACGTAGGCACTCAGCTCTCCCAGAAACAAGTACTGTTATGATTCACTCATAGTACATGTTGGTGTGATCAGCTTGAGACATACTTCCCTGGACTACATGAAGAGAAACATGATTGAGCTCTTTGATTATGTGTCACAGGCAGGTATGTCCCAAGCCTTGAGCAGCATATTACCCTTGCCTAGGATGATAACACAATATAAACAGAAAGTCATTGACTTCAATAACTGGCGTAGTTTCTGGTGTCATTCTAATGGGATCCAGTTTCTGTCAGCCTGGGATGACATGATCAACAGACCTCAATGTTTTGCCAGAGATGGTCTTCATCTGTCACCCCTGGGATTTTGACTACTGCAAAGGATCTTGGCACCCCATAGTGCCTTTTTCAGTCAATGTCACAAGGACAAAATTCCTGACGTAAACATTTCATCAAAAAACAACCTCAGTGTTATACTGCTAAATGCTTGGAGTCTTAGCATGAAACTGCACTCACTGGAAACAGTTCTCACCTTGGAAGGCACTGACATCTGTGCAGTCACGGAGACCTGGTTCAAGGCAGTGGAAAGCACCCCAACCATACCTGGATATACCTTCTACCACATGTTCAGACCAGAATGAAAGGCATGAAAACTAAAGGAGGCAGGGTTTCAATATTCATTAAAGATAAATACACCTCCAGATTGGTTAAATGGTATGATTCCCTGGAGACACTTCAGGTGCAACTAACAGTTGGTAGGACACCTGTTCAAGTCAATGCCAGCTACAGGACTCCCTCCAGAAATCAGGACATCCACTCTGCTTACTTGGATCTACTGGAATCCATCATGATACATCCAAATACCATGGTTCTGGGTGATTTTAATTACCCATCCATTGATTGGGTAAATTACTCATTCTCAAACTCACTTGTCCAAAGGTTCCTGGAGTTCATTAACTCGAACACCCTGGACCAGCTAGTGGACTCCCCAACTAGGGGGTAACAACATCTTGGATCTGGTGCTTACCAATATGGAGGACCGCTGTAGCACCCCCACTGTGAGGTCTTCCCTTGTCAGGTCTGACCACAAATCAGTCTCACGCGAAGTAAGTATCACACAGGACCCCCGTAGCAGCAACTAAGCTAAAAAATCTCCAAAGTAGATTATATCCTTCTAAGAGATGGTATAAATAGCTTCACTGCACCTCCCCCCTCAGATGGAACTGGCAACTATGCCGAGTCCTACACCAATGCTTTTAGCAAACACCTGTATAACTGCATTGACATGGCCATACCTGATAGGACCAAAACAAGCTCTTCAAGGAAGAGTAAACCTGCCTGGTGGACAACTGCCATTAACAGACTTCACAATAAAAGGAAGAAATTGTTGTCCAAATGTAAGAGGGTGCATGCCCTAAATTGGAAACACTCCCTCCTCAGCTTAAACAAGCAAATAAGACTTCTTGTGATGTCCTGAAAATTAGCATCCTCAGCTAAGGACAACCATAAGGTGTTCTTTAGTTGCATCCGTAGCAAACCTGTTAGCCGATAGGTTCTGTGAAAAACTTCACTCCCTTGTCCCCACCACACATACCCCATGACATTCCTTCCACCTGTCCTCACCTTGCATCTCTAGAGAGCAGGTCATAAATGCCCTCTCTAAGGCCAAAAACACAGCATCTCTGGGACCTGATAACATTCCAGGCTGCATCCTACATGGGCCTCAACAAGAATTAGGAACATCATTGGGTACTCTTTTCAATCATAGTCTAAGCACTGGCTCTATTACAGCTGAATGGAAAACAGCCACCGTTATCCCCTTGCGCAAAAGTGGTGCTAATACTGACTCCAGGAACTATAGACCTATTAGCCTGACTAGCCTTATCTGCAAGGCCATGGAGTGAATCATCATGGACCTTATCAACAAAGATGTAGACATTCTCCAAATACTTGACCCTACTCTGTTTGGATTTGGCAAAGGGAGATCATGCCTGTTAAACCTGGTGGACATCTTTGAGACAGTCACCAGAACCCTGGATGAGGGGAAAACTGTGCATACTGCCTACCTGGACTTGGCCAAGGCTTTTGACACTATCCCCCACTCAGGCATTATTGACAAACTCACCCAGCAAGGTAACAACCATTATATTGTTAGGTGGGTTACTAATAGGCTCACTGATAGAACCCATGCATTCAAAATAGGAGAATCCACCTTCAACAGCAGAGCCATAACCTGTGGTGTTCCATAGGGATCAGTCCTGGGACCTCTACTGTTCAGAATCTATTTCTTCGAAGTACAAGCAAATACTAAAGGTCTGTGGCTGACAAAGTTTGCTGACAACTGCAAACCGTGAGCAGTCAGAATCCCCAAGAGATGTCAACATCCTACAACAAGGTGTTTTGATTGGTTGCAAAAGTTGTGGCCTTAAACTCAATGCAAAAAATGTATTATCATCCCTTTCAGTAAGAGCGATGTTCCTGTCACATCAATAAAAACATCACACTCACTGGTGAGAGACCTGGCACACAGGTTGACAGCAGCCTTACCTTTGATCACAATGTCTCCACAGTGGTAAGAAGGGCACCCAATATTGCTCATCTCATAAGTAAGAGCATCGCCTCCAGAAAAAAAGAAGTTATAATCTCCCTGTACTCTTCCCTATCAGACCAACAATTGAGAACAACGCCCCTTTTGGTATGTACCTTTCCAGGCACCTGCAGCAACTGGAGAAACCACAAAAGTTCCTCACAAGGAGAATTCAAGGTATTCAGCATCTGTACTATGTGGATCGGCTGAAATCACTGTCATTTTACTTCGTTTCATACAGACTACTCAGAGGTGATCTCTGCCTTGTGTATAAGGTAATCTCTGACTCTGCTGTATTGGAAATGCTGCATATCCAGCAGTCCAATGGCTCACAGATTACTTGCTCTAAAGTTCTAAACCTGGTATGTGACATTAATAGAACCTGTTGAGGGGGCAGATTTGTCTCCCAGAGGTTACAGCAGCTGTGGAGCAGACTTCCAAGTCATGTCAAGCAGAGCACCTTTTTGGCCCTCTACAAGAGCAATCTGGATGACTGGATGGGTAACCATAAATTCACCCTGGGGGTTCCACCTGTGTCTCTCTTGGACAGGGGAAATAGGTTCTGATTGTAGAAACAAGGGCAGAACTTGGCTAGGCTTGTAAGGGCCCTACGGCCATTAACCTAGTAACTTCCTATGATCCTATGATATTGCATCTAAAATGATGCATAGATTATAATAAAGGGTTACTGCTTTGAAAATGACTTTATATGTGTCTTTCAGTATAGTGTTTAAGCCATGATGAAGAAATTATTTTAAAAAAATTAAGCTGTGTTAAAGAAATAATTTTAACTGTTCTGTAATGATTCACAAACAGCAGGAGTTTTGGTGGGCTAGAAATGTTATATGATGTAGGTTTCAAAAAGTGAAAAAAGTTGATTGTATATGCATCAGCTAGGAAGGATGGCAGTCGAGATGATGGTTAGGGAATAGGATAACTAACTACAGCAGGGAATGGGGAAAAAGGCTTAGGGCTAGTAGGGGGACTGGGAAAACCTTACAGAGACACATGCTGTATTTCAGGGACAGATTCTTTCTTAATTTAGAAGGGACTGCTGTGCTTAAAATGGATTAGAAATGTGTACCTCCACAAAGGTAGTTTTAAGGCAAGATGGAAAGGAGCATGTGTGCTACAGAAGAATATGAGGGCATCAGGAGGGTAAAAACCAACAAAAACAGCAGAAACAAACAAGGGGTAGTTGGAGCATGCAGTATCTTCATACAGGGAAAGAACTCAGGAAGGAAGATGGAGGAACAACAACCAGTGATGTACAAGGGACACAAGATATTTCTAGTATTACCTAACCATGGAATAGTGCAAGATGGAGTGGGACCTGCAAATGTCAGAGTACAGGCTGTTAAGGAATGTCAGACATGGGTGGAATGGAGGGAAAGTGGAGAGCTGTATAAATCAGGGAATCAAATGTGAAGTTAGAATAGAGAAGGAGGAACACCCCCAGGAGGAGGGAGAGAAATGTGAAAGGGGTCAGTGCCTTGGATAAACACCTTTGCAGTTAAGGTAGAAGCAAAAGAGAGGAGTAGAGGTTGAGTAGTACAGTGTGTTGAGCCCCAGACACATCAGGGCAGGAGGATGAGAGACTGAAGACAATAAAGGAGTGGGGTAAGAAGGGGAGAGGGTTTATACACATGGGAGACCTGAATCTGCTAGGACCAATTGGGAGATCCTGAACTTCAAGGAGAAAAGGGATTGACTGATGAGAAAGGTAGCGTGAGACTTTACCTGAAATTAGATCATTTTTGTATATAGTCCTAACTGGAGCAGAGAAGGCTAGATATATCCAGGTGAAACAGCCATTAGTTAGCAGTGATTATGCCAAGGTGTAGTTTAGAGTGGGGAGAAGTAAGCATCAAACACAAAAACACTGGTGTGGTATTTGGGGGAGTGCCTTATGCAGAGCTTGAGTAGTGGATCAAGAATGAGTTAAGGGACTGGAGACAAAGCATTTGTTCATCATTTCTGTGACCAAGCTGTAAGAATATATCAGGGATGGAGCACTCATGGCTGTAGCGAAGGGTTTGAGGAAGAGGCAATAGGGAAAAAAGGACTGTGTAGGAGAACAGCAAATAGGGTAACAAAGACGGCATGCATGAAGTTGGAGTGGGCAGTGAAGTGGAAGGAGCTCAGTACAAGGAGACAAGCAGAAAGACAGCAGAGGAGGTGAGGGTATTGGAAGTACAAGTCAAAAAATGTTGATACAAGGAATCAGAAAGGGAAACAAAGGCTTGTATATGTATACTGCAAAAAGCAAGAAACAAAAGACATCTTGACCAGTCTGAGTAATGGTGTGAGAGGGATAAGAAAAAGCAATTAGCATAAATATTAAATGAATACTTTGTTTCAAACTTCATGAAGGAAGACGGGGGCAGGATTACATGTTGGGTGAGTACTAGTAGAAAGTGATATAAACAATGGATAGGTATCAGGTTAGAGTGAGAGGTTAGAGAGAGAGAGAGAGAGAGAGAGAGAGATAGAGAAGGCAGAAAGGGAACTGGGTGTACTAAGGGAGGTTAAGGCACATGGACTTGATGGGTGGCCCCGAGGATCAAGGATATTATTATTTGCTGGCAGATCCCTGAAGGAGATTTTCAACAGATTACTGGACAGCACAACACCTCTTGAGAACTGGCAAGACATCAAGAGGGGTACCATTATTCAGGCTGGTAAGGACGGTAGCAACATCAGTCCAGGGAAGCACAGGTCATGGAGAAATCTTGAGGGAAAGGCTAGATACTTTCCTAGAGGACAACAATCTCTAATACAGCAATGAATGTGGGTTTATGGCAAGAAGGAGCTGTCAGTCAAAAATAGTCCAGTTTTATGACTGGATTATGGATGAACTTGACACTGGAATGCCACTGGAGTTGGTATACCCAAACTTCATCAAGGCCTTTTACACAGTCATACACATGTGGCTGCTAGAGAAACCATAGGAGTTGAGATATGGGGCAGTGGAACTGGATTGCAGCATGGTTGAATGGTAGTATTACTGGAGAAAAGGTAAAGTGAATGCAGCAACTGCACCAGGCACCAACTTGTATGGTGAGCTGAACACAGTAAAAAGTTTGATAGTTTGTAAGTCATCATTAAGTAATTGTAGTCTATTAATAGGCAGCTTGTAAAGTGTTTATTTTTTAGAGGTAGTTGATTTAACTACTGCCTTTTACAAAACAGGACAGATAAATTTAATGAATTCTAATTATAAGCTGTTATTAAACAATCACCTTTGTGATTGCTTATAGACAGCAAGGTGGGATGCCAGATGGGTAAGCTGCTGAGGGTGCCAAATTCCATTTTTTGTAACACGGAAGGGTAAGACACAGAGTGTTGTAGTGAGCAATATATTACAAAATACAAGGACAGTAACTAGTGGACTACCCCAAGTTTGATTCTTTATCTAGTGATCTTCATTGTGTTCATTTCAGAGATCTCTAAGGGAATAGAAACCAGGTTCAGTCTCTGCCTAGGTGGTCCAAAGATGGATGCAGCAGTGGAAGATAGGGCATGTGCCTGCAGAAGGACTGTCCAGGTAAGCAGAAAGCATCTGAGATTCATTGTAGACAAATGCAAAGTACTCAACGTAGGTTATAACAACCGTAGTCCTGCAAGGTTCCTTACTAGGAGCACTGTTATTATTATTTATCATATTTGTACCTTGGGACTAACCAAATATAAACTGCATTCTTTATATATATTGTATTGTAATAACTAATGCCTACCAATCCATTAAATGCTTACAAAAAAACTATCTAAAACAATTCAGCCATATCTAGAACTTGTTAATTAAATTTTAACCTCCAGGAAGGTGAGACAATGCTCCTAGGTAGTACTAATAGAGTCAGTATGATAGATATAATGTTAGACCCAACAAGAAACCCTCTCCCAAGCCACATTACAAAGACACCATGGTATATAGTTGGATAACAATCTCAAATAGCACCAGCATACCAAAAGATCACCAGCTGAGGTTTTTACATAGATAAAATGTGCCTGCGAAATATCTCACAGGAAACTAGGAATAATACTAGTCAATTGATCACAGGGACCATAACAGGCCAAGCCATAAACACCCTGAAACAGACAAGCAGACACACTTGTTATGAGTACTTATTAATCCCCACATTTTTGTACACGATAACCCTGGTATAAATTTGTGTCTACCCATTCAATGATAAAGACTAGCCTTAAAGGCAGACAAACATAATAATTTGTTTGACCTGTATTGTTAACTTTTTCCATAGGTTGGTAGTATTTTGCTTTAGGAACCTATCCCTCCAGTGAGTCTTGTTTATTTATTTGGTGTAAATTTAGGGCTGTAGTAAGGATGTTTATTGAGTCACTGGTTTTGTGAATAAATAGGAGGTCAAATGGGATTGGGTCATTCATGACTTGAAAAGCAAGATACAGGTCACCTATTAGCAGCCAATAGACTACTGAGTATAAAGAGAGTTGTGTTGATCAATTGGGATAAACTGAAGGATTTAAGGCCTTTATTATTAGGGCTTTTTTGTTAAAAAACTCACTGTGGCCTTTCCATGTGGGTAATATGTCTGGATTTGTAAGTACTAAATCAGAGACTCTATCTGATGGTGGATTTGACAAGGGAAGATTATAGCAGAAAGATGACTTTTTGGGATCTCATAAATTAAGTGACTGTCTTCAGGGTCAAAGACTGCCAGGAAACACGAAGTCCTCCAATTTAGGATCATGAACCAAAAACACAAGGCAAAATTATTTAGCATTCTAATCCTCACATAAATTTCATTCCATAATGCTGGAATTTTCACAGTAATGAAGTTTTGTTATCTGGCATCAAAAAATAACGACACAATACCTTGTAGGCCAACAGTATTTTACCCAGATGTAATGGTAGTGTAAGGAGTAAAGGTTTACTACCTTATATCTTTCTTTATAGGACAAATGTTTGACACTACAGATGTTCTTTGTGAAACATCTTTAAATATTTTCCAGAATTGAAATCTGAGTCTTATTGTAAATGCAAAAACTATTATACTCTAAAACTGGACATATATATATATATATATATATATATATATATATATATATATATATATATATATATATATATGTGCACTATAATTCAGATTCAGGCAATTGCTGTCCCTAGTGCTAAAATTCTTTAACATTGCCACATAGCTTTACATTTAATCAAATCAACATGTTTACTAAAGGAAAGAATGATTAGTGATCAGAATTCCCAAGTCTTTATAGCTCTTAAGAGCATTCAAAATAGATGAGGAGTGATATATGGGGTAGTTAATCTGAGGCTTACCAAAGTACATTACCAAAATTTTTCTGTCCTAAATTTTAAACCAGTAGATTCAGCCCAGAAGCTAATAGCAGATAGATAGTAATTAACAGTTAACAAATCATTGCCATTAGTGATAAAACAACAATTCTTAAGTTATTGGAATGTTTTTATTTATTTAACATTTGTTTAGTGGGAAAGTCCAATTTGGAATGAAGCCAAATTTCAGGGGAGGCCCAGGGAGAAACACTCCAGACGCATGTCTTTGTAACATGGGAGGAAACCAGAGCACCCGGAGAAAACCCACATGAATGCAAGGAGGACATGCAGACTCTGCACAGAAGGCACTCCAGCCGAGAATTGAACCGGAGAGCCTTTTGCTGTGAGGTGACAATGCTACCGCTGTACCACTGCATTGTCTATTGAATTTGCTAACCCACAGTGATTGTTCCTAGGGAAAGCTAATAAGACAATGTTAAACACAATTGGGCCCAGCACCGATTCCTGAGAAACACCAGATTTTTTAACCTTGAATTATAACTGATATGATCACTCATAGGACCAAAAACTGGGACTGGGTTAGCCCCGCTCCGCTTCGCTCCCCTCCCTGCCCCCTTATCCCACACGCCCCCACTGTGTCTACATTTATAGCCACTAGGCCACCCCCCTACTTCCTCTCCAACCTACACAACTTCCTCTCCAATTCCCCCCCACCACTTTACTGTTTAACCACTACTATTCCTCTGAAGCACATTGACCCCACCCATTGATGACATATAACATGTCTATAAATAATTATAAACTCCTTCCTCTTATCTTACCACTCTTAATTCTGCCATACTTTCTTACTAGCTAAGAAAATCTCACATTCGTAGGTTTCTCTTATCCAAAATGCCAAACCAAGACCCCCCTACCTCCACTGACTGCGGAACTTGCCGACTACTACACTACCCCAAAAATTATAAATTCCAACCACTTGCTTCTAAAAAACCACTCCAATCAACACCAAAATCCAAATATGAACTAAAACTACTATTCAAAGTTATTAGACTACTAGCGTATCTAAGAAAAAACATAACCAAAGATGGGGACATCCATCCTAATCCAGGCCCAACCTTAACTCAAAATCCTACCAGCCCACCACTCTCCCACCGACTGGTCAACTCCCTCCTAATATGCCACTTAAACATTAGAAGCCTAAACAATAAGATACATAGCCTGCATGCTGTACTAGCCACATACCTCCCCAACATAATGTGTCTATCTGAAACATGGCTCCGCCCATCAACCAAAGACAATGAGATCCTGCCTCCTGGTTACAATATACTTAGGCCAGATAGAGTAAAGAAAAGAGGAGGTGGAATAGCTGTCTTATATAATAGCACACTTAACATCATAGCTAACCCTATACAACCACCCCAGGTCTCTAACGCTGAAATACTAGCTCTAAAAATTCTGCTAAATAATCATAAGGGCATTAACCTAATTGTCACCTATATTCCCCCTGGGAACAATGTAGAAACACTAGAGGTCATTCTACATTGGATAGCCAACAACTACCCTCAAGAAACCATTGTCCTGGGCAATGTTAATATTGACTGGAACCAATGCACAACACAGTCCAACCCCATCCCTGTTAACCTACATGGATTCTCTCAGATAATATCATCTACCACACGTACAGGTAACAATAACCAAAAAGAGAGTATACTAGACTGGATACTCACCAACAGTCATCACCAGAACTATATGTCTGGAACTCTCCCTAATGATCTTAGTGATCACCTGCTCACAT
Source organism: Protopterus annectens (assembly GCF_019279795.1). Lineage (NCBI taxonomy): Eukaryota > Metazoa > Chordata > Ceratodontiformes > Protopteridae > Protopterus > Protopterus annectens. The sequence continues at coordinate 1,255,949,937 of NC_056743.1, forward strand.
ACATCATGAAAGACAAAATTAATTGTACAAGCTTACCTATTTATAGGTCTATCAGATCCAAGAAAAACTTTGACCCAACTAAATTTCAACTTGAACTCAAATCATGTAACTGGACAAAACTAAAGTTCCTTCCCCTTGATGAGGCAGTGTCATCATTTAACAAGTCATTCCTTACTATACTTGACTCGCATGCCCCTAAACGCTCAATAAGAATTAAAACTCAACTAGCACCCTGGCTAACAACAGACACCAAAACCAAAATAACAACTAGAGACAAAGCGTGGGATAAATGGCGCACTACCAAACTACCCCTAGATCGTATCAAATTCCAACAACTTAGAAATGAGACTAAAAAGCCATCATACTAGATAAGAAAAATTACTTCTACAATCTGCAACATAAACATCAGAATAACCCTCAAAAGTACTGGGCAGGCATAAATAAACTTCTCCAACCAGGCAAATCCACTACTCCGACCCCAGGAACATTATCTGACAAGAGCCAAGAAGATATAGCCAATTCATTCAATACTTTCTTCACAGAAACCATCCAGTCATTAGCTAACCAACTTTCTCCTCCCCACACTTCTATAAACACTATACCCGACTCACCACTCTCTTTTAACTTCCAGCCAGTGTCCACATCCTTTATCAGATCCCTTTTGAAAAACTGAAGCCAACCACCCTTTCAGCCGATCTTCTGCGGCTGAATACCTGCAAATTGCTGCAGATGTCGTAGCCTACCCTATCTCAATCCTAATTAACAGAACCATAACCGAGGCCTCAATCCCTCAATTTGGAAAATATCCTATGTTATTCCACTCCACAAAGGAGGTTCATCCACAGAACTATCCAACTATAGACCTAGAGCCATACTATCACCACTTGCCAAAATTATGGAAAAGTGCATGCACAACCAACTAATGCTCTATCTAACCCAAAATAAACTACTCACAGACTCTTAACATGGATTCAGACCCCATCATAGTACAACCACTGCCCTCCTCTCTTTTACTGAAAACATTAATCTTAACCGGAATAATAAAAAAATATCCTCCGCTCTCTTCCTGGACCTATCGAAAGCCTTCGATATGGTAAACCATCAGTTACTTCTATATACTTTAAAAACCCTGTATCTAGATACTCCAGCCCTTGACTGGTTTCAAGCTTACCTCACTGGGAGACAACAAGCAGTAATGTGGCAAAACAAGCTCTCCTGCCTACTACCAAATACCTTTGGAGTACCTCAAGGTTCCATATTAGGACCTCTCCTCTTTTCAGTCTTCATAAACGACATCCAAACAGTCATCCCTGAAGCCACCTGCATTCAATATGCAGATGACTCGACTATAATATGTTCCAATGCCTCTCTTGCAAATCTACTAACTACCACCCAACATAGCTTCACCAAAGTCAAAAACTGGCTTGCCAACCATCTCCTGATCTTAAATCCAAACAAAACCAAGTTACTTCTCTTCTACCCAACCAATAGATCTCTGACTGAAAACTTCACTATAAAATCCAATAATGGGACCATCATCTCCCCAGACACCTATACAAAGCTATTAGGAGTAAACATTGACAATAAACTCAGATTTGATATACATATCAACCAAGCCATTAAGTCAGTCAACAAGAAACCTGGGACCCTATATAGAATTAAAGCCTTCCTTACCCCGAATGCCAGGGCAGCCACAGCCCGTTCACACCTTCTCTCTACCCTACTATATGCCTCCCCTGTCCTCACTCACCTTAACAAATCTGATCTGACCAAGCTCTCATCCTGCTATAATCACATTGCCAGGTTCGTTACAGGCCTACCCTACAGAACACACCACTGTACTAACCTGAAAAAGCTTGGATGGATAGAATTCCCACACCTTCTTCACCAGTCCCAACTCATAGAGGCCTTCACAATCCTTAAACAACCTGAGAATACCCCAGCACTAAAAAACTTAATGACTCCCTACTCCAATCTAAGCTGCCTTCGCTCAGCAAACAGACTCCTTGTCCAAACAACTAAATCTCTCAACCTAGGTGGTGACGCTATTTGCCAACACCACTGGTAAAATATGGAACTCTCTCCCAAATAACATCACGCTTGCAACTTCTCTAAGTCAATTCAAAATAGTCTAAAACTCCACTTCAAGTCACACTGGCTATGTCCTTGCTCAAACCCAGACTAGCTCTGTGCCATTAACTAAAACATAAACAACTAGCTAAGATGATAAGTACTTTGTATACTGTGATAAAGAAATATGTATCCTGTCTAACTCTATGTCATTATACTGCCTACCGTCCTTGCTAATATGTTATTAATGTTACATTTGTAGTAATCTCAGAAATAGTAATGGCAGTCTTGTACTTGTATGTAAATAGCTTATGTTTTTGTTAAGTTCTTTCAGCTCATTTACTGTACCTAATTATCAATGTAACTCTGTTGGAGCTTTTCTCCCCGGGCCTCCGCTGAAAAAGGACATGTATCCAGTCGGACCATCCCGGTTAACAAATGTAAAATAAAATAAATAAATAATAAATGATTGTTTTCTATCAGCAGGGCAAGACACTATAATCTCCTAATGTAGGGATTAATGTCAAGTTTATTCATAGCACTGAATATCACCCAGTGGGGGAGAGAATCAAATGTTTTTGCCATGTCAAAGTATACTATACCCAAACGGATTCCTATATCTAATGCTCGATATCTGTTTTCATTGAATTATGTGACATTTTGTATGGTAGATTTACACTTTAAAATTCCATGTTGAAATACAAGTTTAGAAATGTACCTCTCAAAACATTGACTTATAATAGATATTAGAAATGTGGGTTAATAGTTTTTCACATTGTCCCTGCTAGCCTTTTTTTATAAATCAGGTATCATGGGAAATTTTCCAGGAACTGGGTACAGTTCCAGAGTATAAGAAGTTGTTACAGTGGTATCTGTCATGTTACTTGTAACTCTTGATGGAATCATGTCAGGCCCCATGGATGCTGACATTTTAATTCCTTTTAGGGCTTTCTTTATAATGTCATTACTGAAACTGGGACATGCAGAAGCTGGATTAACCTGATACCATTTTTCATCTTAAGTCCAGTCTTGCTACTGATGCTATATGCCTTCACAAATGATTGGTTAAATTCATTAGCTATTAACTTAGGATCTTTTATAAAAGTGTTATTTACTTTAACCTGTGAAATAATATGATAATGTGAAGAATTTATAGTAATACTGTATATCTATCATATTTTTTCATGTTGGATGAGTTGCTAGCGAGTGTTTTTTTTCCTCATAAAATGAATGAAGTTTGAAAATGTGTAGTTTTAGACATTTGCTTATCCAGTATAATCTCTTTTTGTTTTAACTATTAGGAAATTTCTTGTAAATTCTGGAAATTCATTTCTTTTCCTTTTTTTATATATAATTGTTTCGGGCTGGATGACCACCAGTAAAGAAGAGGAGTTTTAGAAGTAATTTGCTTCTCATTAGCAGTGGATTCTACATTCTGTTTCAGTATATGTTCAGATTTAAAGTAGCCATAATTATTGTCAGAAATAACATTTTCAGATGGCCAGTCAACATTATCCAGCAACTATTGTAATACTTTGTTATGAAAGTGATTTGTTCATAAAACTAAATGTACTTTGATGTACTGAACATCATTTTTGCTCTGTTGATGATAATTTACAGCTGCTCCTTTCTAGATAAGCAATTAAAAAAATCAAACTTTCCCAATGATTTTGTCACTCAGGTTAAGCAGTAAACCTCAGTGACGCTAACTTAGGGAAAGCATGCGGTGTGTCCATAGACTTTAATGGATGCATCATTTTGCATGTGCCCATTAAGGTCCGTGGATGCACCTTATGTATTCCTCAGTTGACGTTACTGAGGGATGCACTAAATTTATTTGGGTGATGGTTTAATAAAAGAAGTTTACAAATTTGTTTTATTATTAAAATGGCTAAAATAAGCACATAACTCATTAAATGCTGCAATGTAGTTAGGAAACTGAACATAGTTTAACTTTATTAAAATTATATAAAACTTTGTGTGCTACCATGAAAATTAGATAGCAAAAATGTAATAGAGTGATGATCAGCTGTACCTTGGGGTGGAACCATGAAATCATCATGGACGTTGTTGGCTGTATTTGCTGCTATAATATCTAAAATGTTGGTACCGCTAGTACTTTCATACACTAGCTGTTGCAGACTGTGGTATTTAAGAATAATTATGAAATGTCTTGAATAACTACTTTTAACAAACAACATATTCCATTTGATAAATAAGAAGAATATATACTCCCAATGAGCTCCTATAACCTCCAGAAGTAAAACTGAAAGAAACAATACAGTACCAGAGAACAAAAGTCCTTCCAGGAGGCAGACAACAGCAATTTCCAATGTAGTTCAAAGAATAATCCACAAAAACAGTCTTCAAAGGCAGCTCCACAAGGAAAGGAAGGACTTTTGTTCTCTGGTACTATATTCCATTTGATGTCAGAGTCAATAAAGTCCTGTTGGGGACAATATCACCCACAGCTGTGATCTCATCTAAATTGCTAAAAAAAAAATCCCATTGAGCTGTTTTATTGAGACTGGGGCTGCAGTTACTTCATATGATCCTTAAGGGCTTATCTAAGAAAACATTATAGATATCAACAGATAAACACTCAAATTTAGTATGAGCTAAGACAAGAGAAGATTTTGTACTGTCATGATGTAACAGCAAAATATCCCCTGTTGATCCTTCTCTTAAACACTCCTATTTAACATAACACATATTCCTAGTATTCCAGGCCTCAGTAATGACCACAATTTTATAATTTTCTGTTTGAAGTATAGTTTCTTAAACACTCCTATTTAACATAACACATATTCCTAGTATTCCAGGCCTCAGTAATGACCACAATTTTATAATTTTCTGTTTGAAGTATAGTTTCTTAAACACTCCTATTTAACATAACACATATTCCTAGTATTCCAGGCCTCAGTAATGACCACAATTTTATAATTTTCTGTTTGAAGTATAGTTTCTTAAACACTCCTATTTAACATAACATATATTCCTAGTATTCCAGGCCTCAGTAATGACCACAATTTTATAATTTTCTGTTTGAAGTATAGTTTCTTAAACACTCCTATTTAACATAACACATATTCCTAGTATTCCAGGCCTCAGTAATGACCACAATTTTATAATTTTCTGTTTGAAGTATAGTTTCTTAAACACTCCTATTTAACATAACACATATTCCTAGTATTCCAGGCCTCAGTAATGACCACAATTTTATAATTTTCTGTTTGAAGTATAGTTTCTTAAACACTCCTATTTAACATAACACATATTCCTAGTATTCCAGGCCTCAGTAATGACCACAATTTTATAATTTTCTATTTGAAGTATAGTTTCTTAAACACTCCTATTTAACATAACACATATTCCTAGTATTCCAGGCCTCAGTAATGACCACAATTTTATAATTTTCTGTTTGAAGTATAGTCTCTTAAACACTCCTATTGAACATAACACATATTCCTAGTATTCCAGGCCTCAGTAATGACCACAATTTTATAATTTTCTGTTTGAAGTATAGTTTCTTAAACACTCCTATTTAACATAACACATATTCCTAGTATTCCAGGCCTCAGTAATGATCACAATTTTATAATTTTCTGTTTGAAGTATAGTTTCTTAAACACTCCTATTTAACATAACACATATTCCTAGTATTCCAGGCCTCAGTAATGACCACAATTTTATAATTTTCTGTTTGAAGTATAGTTTCTTAAACACTCCTATTTAACATAACACATATTCCTAGTATTCCAGGCCTCAGTAATGACCACAATTTTATAATTTTCTGTTTGAAGTATAGTTTCTTAAACACTCCTATTTAACATAACACATATTCCTAGTATTCCAGGCCTCAGTAATGACCACAATTTTATAATTTTCTGTTTGAAGTATAGTTTCTTAAACACTCCTATTTAACATAACACATATTCCTAGTATTCCAGGCCTCAGTAATGACCACAATTTTATAATTTTCTGTTTGAAGTATAGTTTCTTAAACACTCCTATTTAACATAACACATATTCCTAGTATTCCAGGCCTCAGTAATGACCACAATTTTATAATTTTCTGTTTGAAGTATAGTTTCTTAAACACTCCTATTTAACATAACACATATTCCTAGTATTCCCGGCCTCAGTAATGACCACAATTTTATAATTTTTTGTTTGAAGTATAGTTTCTTAAACACTCCTATTTAACATAACACATATTCCTAGTATTCCAGGCCTCAGTAATGACCACAATTTTATAATTTTCTGTTTGAAGTATAGTTTCTTAAACACTCCTATTTAACATAACACATATTCCTAGTATTCCAGGCCTCAGTAATGACCACAATTTTATAATTTTCTGTTTGAAGTATAGTTTCTTAAACACTCCTATTTAACATAACACATATTCCTAGTATTCCAGGCCTCAGTAATGACCACAATTTTATAATTTTCTGTTTGAAGTATAGTTTCTTAAACACTCCTATTTAACATAACACATATTCCTAGTATTCCAGGCCTCAGTAATGACCACAATTTTATAATTTTCTGTTTGAAGTATAGTTTCTTAAACACTCCTATTTAACATAACACATATTCCTAGTATTCCAGGCCTCAGTAATGACCACAATTTTCTGTTTGAAGTATAGTTTCTTAAACACTCCTATTTAACATAACACATATTCCTAGTATTCCAGGCCTCAGTAATGACCACAATTTTATAATTTTCTGTTTGAAGTATAGTTTCTTAAACACTCCTATTTAACATAACACATATTCCTAGTATTCCAGGCCTCAGTAATGACCACAATTTTATAATTTTCTGTTTGAAGTATAGTTTCTTAAACACTCCTATTTAACATAACACATATTCCTAGTATTCCAGGCCTCAGTAATGACCACAATTTTATAATTTTCTGTTCGAAGTATAGTTTCTCTTTAAGATTTTCCCTTGGAAATTAACTGGGCCAGATGGAAGGATTTCCTGACTATGGTGGAAAGATGATGAGTGGATGAGAGACTTGTTAGTATAAGTACCTAGGTATCTTATAGCTGTAACTGTTTGAAGAAGAATACCAATTATAATATATGAGTTGACAATAGCTTTTTTGTCACATATTACAATGCTACACTTTTTCACATTTAGCTTGAGAACGTTTTCAGTACATCGGATATGTCCATATTCCTGTCCTTTTTGGAGCTGTTTATTACCAGTGAATGAGTGGATGACAAAGCCCAGCTTATGGTCATTAGGAAATCTGGTCAACCACAATTCAGGGATATTGATTTGCATGTCTGAAAAATCAATGTCAAACAGGATAGGGTCTAGTACTGTTACCTGCAGTACCCTACTAGTTACAATTTTACATTTAGAGAGGGTATCAGCAACTTCCACTACATGGGATTTGTTGGAGAGCCAGCCCACAATCCAATGGATAATGTAAATGTTTGCATTACGTTTATCTAAAATTTCAACAATACCACTATAGGGGATAATGTAAAAAACCTTGGCCAGATAAAGAAAGGCAGTGGGAACAGAATGCCCACTGTCCACTGCCTCTGTAACCTTTATCAAAGAAATTTACTAGATTCAGGAGGCAGGACCTGACTTTTTCAAAAATAAACTGAATGAGGTCTAGATTAGTTAAGTTGCTTATTTATTTAATTTTGTTTACTAGTTTAGAGCACTGATCAAATCTGATCATTTGCAGGCTCAGCTTGGGTTACATACATAGCAAAAACAGTAAAATATGATTACACGTATACATAAATTACACATTACAGTATAACATAACATAGCTATAAAAAACATATACATATTTACAAGAAGGTTTAGAAAGAAGTAGGATCAGGAATATACAATGCATAATACAGGTGTTATAGTCAAGGTAAATGTGGAACAGACATAGTATATACATACAAGTTTGGAGTGAAATTTTAATAGTGAAGAGAGTGTATGAATTGTAGAATATTAAGAGCTGCAGTACAAGAGCTAATAACAGGAGAAGTGGATATTCAATTATATAGTGGAGAATGGACAGGGCAAATGGAGAAGCAGTCTATATGGGTTTATACGTCGGAGAGGTTAGGAGATTAAGCAGTCATTGTTTTCTGGAATGAATGCAATAGTACAACCATGGGAGTTAAGGGACATGGCCTGTGTTCTGACATGTTCAGTTAGGTGTTGTCTGAACTGATGTTTAAACTGTTTGTAGTCTCTAAATTCATTAAGATTAGGTGGCAATGATTGCTACAGTTTAAGAGTAAGAACAGAGAAGCTCTTGTTTGTGGAATGAAGTTTAGCAGGTGGAGTTATGAGAGTAGGGAATGGTTTGGCTTCTTAGGCTGTAGTGTGGGTTGGATGGTTAGTCTCAGGGTTAGAGAGGATGGTATGTCTTGGCATAAAAGTTGGAATAGAAAGAAGCTAAGAAGGGGGTTGGCTCTTTTTGAATAGGTATCTGATTTGACTTTTCCAAGGCATTGCAGTGCTGTTCACATCAAGGGAATTTGGTGCTGAAACAGCAGCTGTTATTAGAAAGAGATTTTAAGAAGGATGTGTTTTTGTAAGGCAGTGGTGAATATAGATAAGGTCATATTCTAATTGTGAGAGCAGGATGCCTTTGCTTAAGGCTGCTCTAGTAGGTTGTGAGAGGAAATGAGATATCTTTTATGTCCAAAATAGGAAGTAGTTGACTTAGGATCTGACTTTCTGAATTTGTTCTTGGAAGCTGTGGGATTGGTCAAGACCAATGCTAAGATAGCTAACTGATGTGGTGGATCAATGAGGTTGCTGTCTAGGTCTTTGATATGGAGAGGGCGAGTGTCTTTAGTGAGACTTTTCTTTGTATGAGACTTTTTGTAGGCCTAATCTGCATAAATGAGTCCTGCTCCAGGTTTCCTTTCTTACTAGGGCACAATAGGGGTACAGTAGCTAGGTGACGGAGCATGCAGGACATCTGAAACAAACAAACAAACAAAAAATAATAAAGTGTAGCATGCATGATAACAGTTCACAGCAAAAGATCATTTCCCTGTAAAAAATAAATAAATACCACAGTCTAATAATGTATTTGCATATTTTACAGACATTGGCAATATGCACAATACAAAGAATAGCTAAATTTGTTCTGCTCAAGTATTATGGTTTGGATGAAGTGTTGGAATATTATAGTGTAACAAATCAAGTTGCTGTCTAACAATACAATAGATGAAGGAGAATGGCACAAAGACACGTGTTCCTCAGTAAAAAGAGAAAAGGAAGAAAAAAGGAATCATCTGATGTTGTTAATCTTTTTCCCATTCATCACTGATGGGTTTGGTTCTGAGCCCTCGGAACCGAGTTGACCTAATACCAAGCTTGCGTACACCAAACACTCTCGAGCTAAGCTGCTACCTACAATGCCCTTCTCCCAGTTATCTCAGATCTCGTTTGCCATGCAGCAATATAGCAGCATTTCACTGAACTCTCCAGCTAAGAATCAAATTTTTTACAAATTTTGGTGTATTTTGAACCTTTTCTGATCTAAACTAATTTTTTCTACCTATTTCTTTAGCTCTACCCTTTGGGTATATCTTATACAATTGTTGGTAACACCCTCTTCTACCCTTGTGGTATCATTTGATACCATCGTTGGTATCTCCCTTTTTCTACATCTTTTCTGTACTTTCTGGCAGTAATTTGTTTGGTGCTTTTTTGTGTGTTGGATATGTCTGGAAAAAAAAAGGGACTTCGGGGTTCAAACATTGCACTTCCTGCAATGGCAAACTCCCCAACAGCGACTTACACGATGATTGTGTCTATTGTCTGGGGGTTTCTCACCTCTCTGCGAAACCTCCTTGCCAGATTTGTCTGAGTTTTAGTCAGCGGACGCTGAATGAGAGAAAAATCAAATTTATCTTGAAAGGCCTGTTATCCTCACCTTTCTCAGAGGCCCTTTCTGTGTCGGAGGTCTCAACCCCTCCAGTGAAGGACAGAAAATGTCCACATTCCAATTCCTCTTCACCGGCTGATGATAAGGGCAAGTCATACAAACACAAGGCCCACAAGTCTTCTACCGAACACAAGATTGTTTCCTCAACTCCGAATATTCCTGTTGTTTCTGTTCCAAGCTCACCTCCAGTTGCTTCTGTGGACATTGCAATTACTTTGACATCGGCGTCACCTTTGGCACCGACATCTATGGAACCAGTCTTAACTACAGTAACGACTACGGCTCCAACCTTATTGCCTTCGATAGTCTTGGCATCGACTTCACCTCTCACCGCACCGAAGTTGATTTCAACGACCCCCTTGGAGCCGATAATAACTTCCACTCCAAGTATTTCTTCGGCACCAAGTCCTTTCTCAGCACCGTTAGTTCCTCTATTGCCTGCTTCCAAGTTAGATTCTAACGGACACCACGGATCCAGCACTCCCCTTCATTGGACCCATTCTTAGGCCAGGCTTATAGCCCTTTTCTGTACTGGCCTGACTCCCCTTCTGAAGTGTTGGTAAGGTCCACCAGGAGTCTGTCTGAATTCAATGTGGTGCACCTGCTGGACCAGCTGTTGATGGCCAGAGGGATAACAAACATTCCTAAAACTCATCAAACTTCGGGGTTTGGGTCTAATGCTACCAGGACTCCCATTTATTCTCTTCCCTCGGATCCATCAGTTCTGGGGCTCATAGCTCTGACATCTTTGGTGGGAACCCTTTCCTCAGCACCGACAGTGACCCTCTCTGAGGTTCTGAGGCCTCCCCTTTGGGTTTTGGTTCCTATGGAACCATCCCTTCTGCAGTCTCATGGTTGGGGGGGGTGGATCCCTTGGTTCTCAGCATGGTTCCAAGTTTTTTATCGGTTCTATCCTCGGCTCCAGGGGCAACGCCCACCCTGATCTTGCTTGAGGCTCCCTCCTCGGGAGTGGGCCACATGGAGTGGGTTGTGACCCCAGTTCTGAGATTGTCTTACTCAGTTCCGGGCTCCTATTCCTCTTTGGGTGGGCCTGCTTTCTGGGTGATGGAGAGGGTGCTTGCTTCTGGAAGGGCTCCTCCTACATCGGATCTTCCCCCTGCTCTCTCTGAGCTACAGTTATCATGGGCCACCTCCCCAACACACTGAGAGCACAAGCTTCAGGAAACCTCTGTCAGGGTAATTTCCCCGCCGAGTCTTCTTCAGGCATTCCCACTGAAGAACCCCCCTTGGAAGAAGGTGTGTAAGAGGAACAACCTTGACTCTCTGGAGGTGTCTCTCACAGAGGATATGGACTATGATGATGGGGAAGGGTCCCCATGGTTGCCCCCTGATGATGTCTCCTTTGGAGACATCCTGGAAATATTGAAACAGAGGGGTGGCTGGAAGCCCTCCAATCCTTCCTCGGAGGAGTCCATCTTCCTGCAGGCATTCCACTATCAGCCTTCTACTTCTTGGGTGACCCCACCTGCCAATGAGTTAGTCCAACTCATTATGCAGCATGCGTGTAAGAACCCTGATTCTACTGACCATTCGCCGGAGACCAGACAAGATTCTTTCCCCACCAGAGGAGCATCCCCACTGGTCTAGTGGCTTGCCAATAGATGCTATGGTGGTGGTGGCGGCCACAAAAAAGGACCTTGCGGAGGAAAGTTCACCCACCCAACAGAGAGTCCCAGACTGTGGACAGACTAGGGAAGTGAGTTTTTGCTTCAGCAACCTTTGCAGTCAGGTCTCTGAATTACTTGGCGCATTTTACGAGGCTCCAAAGGGATCTTATCTCCGAACTTTCTGGAGCCCTCTCGGATCAAGTTTCTGACAGGGCACATGACAAGGTTGCTTCTCAACTTGCCACCCTTGAGTCTATCTCCAACACGTCCATGAGGTTACTCTCCCACACAACCGAAGGGGCGGCTAGAGCTGCGGGTGCAGGCATAGTCATTAGATGCCATGCCTGGATGCACATCTGTGACCTTGCAGACTCCTTCAAGTCCTTCTTTTTAAATGCTCCTATCGAACCATCCACCTTGTTTGGTTCTAAACTGAAGGACATACTGGCCAGGTGCGAACAAGATCGAAAGACCTTGTCTGCCATTGGCCTACATTTTTCCATGACTCAATGTTCTTTTTCTAGGAACCAGAGGAGTGGGAAAATATGGCACAAAAAATCTCAAGGCCCTTTCCGCAATGCATGTGGTGAGGATTCCCCCAGAGGCAGAGGGGATTCCAATGGTGGAAGATACCTCTTTAGGGGCAGAGGGGGTCCCAAAACCAAGACTGCAGGGATTCTTTCTCTGGGTGGACTTATCAATGCTCCTGAAGCGTTGCCCGATTGCTTTCCTCTGGAATCAGTTGGGGCTCACTTTTCTCTGCACCAAACTACCTGGCACTCTATTAGAAACGATCAGTGGGTGCAGAGAATAATCTGCAGAGGCTATTACATCCCTCTAATATCTCTCCCAAAACCTTCAAAGTACCTTACCAATGTTCCACCCAGTCAAAAGGAAAAAGCAGCTTCAGAGATAAGAAAGCTGTGTCAAAAAAGTGTCATCCAACCAGTCCCTCCCAGACCAATGCAGATCTGTTTTTTACTCAAGATTCTTTTTGGTGCCAAAGAAGACCGGGGACTGGAGACCCATTTTGGATCTCAGCCAACTAAACAAGTCAGTGGTTCAAACCAAATTCCACATCATCACTATACAAACCATTCTCCCTTTTCTACGGGACGATGTTTGGATGTGCTCGATAGACCTCCGCGATGCGTATTATCACATCAAAATGGACAAATGCTCCAGGAGTCACCTTTGCTTCTGGCTAGGAGCCAATCATTACCAGTTCAGAGCCTTGCCATTCAGTCTTTTGACGGCCCCCAGAGTGTTCATGAAATGCCTAGCAGTAGTGACAGCTCATCTGAGATTTCAGGGATTCCAGGTGTTTCCATATTTAGACGATTGGCTCCTCTCCGTCCCCACCAAGCGCCTACTGACCATGGCACTCAGCTACATTCTCTCACTGGTGGAGTTTCTAGGCATCACAGTCCATTGGGAAAAATCCAATCTTCACCCTACCCAACAATTGGAATTTATAGGAGCAGTATTCAATACTTGAACAAGCCTGGTTTATCTTCCACCTCACAGGTTTCAGAGGTTAAGATTACAAGTACAAGTGATACTCTGTCAAAGAAAGGTGTCAGCAAGAGAAGTTCTCCAGTCTCTGGAGTCTATTGCTGCAGCTGTTCTGATTGTTCCTCTGGCAAGATTACATATGTGACTGTTACAATGGCTCCTTTTGTCCCAGTGGTTGGCAAATCTTCACCCACTAAACTCACAGATCCTCATCACCAATTCCTGCAAGCAAGATCTTCTTTGGTGGATGTGGACAGATGAAATTCTTTGGTGTCACCCCTTCCAGGCCCCTCAACCCAATGCCACAGTGACCACGGATGCTTCCCTGATAGGGTGGGGGGGACCACTTTCAGGGAAAAACAGTCCAATGCACATGGTCCAGCTTGGAGGCCAACTTGCATATCAATGTTCTGGAGTTGAGAGCGGTGCTGTAGGTGTTGCAGGCACTACATCTGCTCCTTCCATTGGGAACAATTGCAATCCAATCAGACAATATGTCAGTAGTCTGGTACATAAACAAACAAGGAGGGACCAAATCCTATCCCCTGTGTTGAGAGGCCATGAGAATTTGGCAGTGGATGATAGCTTCCAACCACTTTCTTATAGCAACACATATCCCAGAGAGCTCCATTGTGATTCTGGATGGGCTGAGCAAATGCATCCTCCTTCCACATGAGTGGTCTCTCAATCCGAATGTGATGGCAGAAATGTTCAGCCGTTGGGGTCAGCCTTGCTGAAATATTTTTGCTTCCCCCTCAAATAACAAATGCAGCAGCTTCTTTGCCCTTTTTCCCCCAGAAGAGGAGTCACCAAGAGATGCTTTGACTCATGATTGTCCCACGGGTTTCCTCTATACTTATCCTCCAGTTCCCTTGATACCTCTATTTTTAAAGAAAGCAATTCGGTTGAGATGCAAAGTGATCCTCATTGCCCTATTCTGGACTCAACAAGTGTGGTTCCCCTTCCTCCGGCCTCACCTGTTACCTGGACACTCATCAGGACCTAATCTCTCACCCCCAAGGGTTGACTCCCCAAATCTGTCCACTTTCAAGCTGACAGCTTGGTTTATCCACTTCCATTAGTCACCAGGCAGGAAATTCTCTCCTCACCTGTTCGCGATATTATTCTGGTCTCCCATAAACCATCCACCAGAAAACTCTACAGAGATAAGTGGAAAATGTTCACTCTCTGGTCTAAAGAACAGATGCTAGACCCCTTTTCAGCTCCTGCATCTGTTATACTTCAATACCTTTCTGAGTTTTTCGACAATGGAGCATCAGCTTCCACTATTCGAGTCCACTTGGCAGCTATCTCCAATTTTCATAAAGGTCTAGAAGGTGTTCCACTTATCTCCACCTGCATTTGCAAGACCTTTCTCAAAGGAGTTTTCCATAGCAGACCCCCAATCAGGCGGCCTGTAGAGACGTGGAATCTCTCTCTGGTATTACAGTCTCTTTCTTTACCCCCTTTTGAGCCTGCTGCAAAATGTGACCTTAAATTTCTTTCATGGAAATCTCTCTTTTTGGTGGCAGTCACATCAGCTAGATGGATATTGAAATTACAAGCCTTATGCATCAAGACTCTGTATTTAATCTTTTGTAAAGACAGAGTATCTCTTCTTACTAATCCTTCTTTTCTCCCCAAGGTGATTTCTGATTTCTCTGTCAACCAGTCCATTGAGCTCCCAGTGTTTTTCCCAAGTTATTCCAATAAAGGAGAATACTGTCTACACTCACTGGATGTACATACACAATTGCGTTTTTACTTAGGACTAAATCTTTCTGCAAGTTGGATCAACTTTTCATCTCCTTCTCTGGACCAAAAATGGGATGTGCTGTATCAAAAGTCACTTTATAAAAATGAGATCGTATTACTTTTTCATACTCACAAGCAAATGAACCTAAACCTGTTAATATCAAAGCTCATTCTATGAGAGCCATTGCAACTTCTGTTGCTTTTCACTCCAGAGCTTCCATGGATGACATTTGCACAGCAGCCATTTGGGCTAAACTCCATACTTTCATCAAACATTACAAGTTGGACCTGGTCACCAGGGGAAGAGTGGCCTTCGGCTCAATGGTTCTCAGGAATGTTCTTCCATAAGGGCCACCCAGGATTTCAAGTAGCTTGGGATTCTGTCCCATCAGTTATGAATGGGAAGAAGATTAACAACATCAGATAAAGAAGTTATGTCTTACCATAATGTTCCATCTGTATTGTTGATCTTCTTCCATTCATCACGTCCCACCCTCTGTCCCCCCACCAAAAGCTCCTGGTGGATCTTACGAGTTCTTGTGGTGTTTCAGGGTTGTTTGCATAGAAATGGCCTCTGCTTTTACTTCTATATGTTGCATGCAAACTTGATCTGAGGTAACTGAAAGAAGGGCATTGTGGATAGCAGCTTAGCTCGTGAGTTTTTGATGTACGCAAGCTTGGTATTAGGCTGACTCGGTTCCGAGGGCTCGGAACCGAACCCATCAGTGATGAATGGAAGAAGATCAACAACACAGATGGAATATTATGGTAAGACATAACTTCTTTTTATAACACAAATTCAAGCACTTCAAGTTGTACCTAGTTTACACTGATCAGAGATTAGTATTTAATTTAAAACTTATCTAAAGTTTCATAAGAAGCACACTGACAGCCATTTGCTAAACAAAACAAAATATTTTTCATTGCAAACAGACTTAGCATGAAAAACATTAAAACTTCTCTTCCCTTGAAACTCCTATGTCTTGAAAATATATCAGGCTATCCATTAAACTACAAGAGAACTGCTTGGATTCATACTCAGCAGCAGACAGTGAAACACTAATTAGTGGCTATGCGAAGGGTATAGGAATTCAAAAGACAAATCTTACATCCAGAGACAACCCACTCAACACAAGTGGTCCTTTTCAGGAGCAGCTTTGAAGTACTGCTTTGTGAACTGACTTGGTTAGAGTCATACATAAGACAAATGAAGGCTGGGAGAGTCAAACCGTCTACTAGACAAAACAGCTCATTAACAGCTCATGACCTTGCTCATCTGCACTAAGTTCTAGACTGTTTTACCTCCAAACCGCTGCATTTTGTACCTGTGTGCCTGAAAAAAAAGCAACAACAAATAAACAAAATTAAAATGTTTTCTCACTTAAGCTATTAACATTAAACTCATAGACTTCATGCTGTCCAGTTTATTCATTGCTAAATTATAAACACACTGTCAACATTTAACAAAACAAGAAAACCAAAGATCATACCAAAGAACATGGCTCATATGATGATACTCCTACATTTGATTCCTTTCTTTACAACAGAACTACTCTGGGATGCAGGAACCATGTATTCATACACATGAACACAGATGTAACTCTGACAAAAGGAAATACTGCCAGCCCAGCTATCTGGAATTTTGTAAATATATTTCATTTATGAATATCAACATTAGTTATATAAGATGCTTGTATTGCAACTGTATTGGAACTGTATGTCATGTGAATATCAAACTTGTTTGTGCAGACATGTGTCGAAAAAGTTTTTGCAAAGTGCTTGAAATGTATCCACAGTGTGCCCTACTGGAATAAAACAGTAATGTACATGCACTGTTGTAACTGTTTAAATGTATATATTTTAACAGTGGAAACTGGAATACAGGAGGTTAACTTCAGTCAAGCAAAACTTCAGAAAAATAGCTGAAATGAAATCACTTTATGGCTATGCAGTAAAAGATGATATCAGTTTCAATGCAGCAAGGAGATACAATGTCTGCACTAGAGAACTTTCTGTATTGTCTTGGAAATGTTTTATTGTTTTGTGACTTCCAGCATCTGCAAAAGATCTCAGGAAAAGCCCTTCTCTATGCATTTTTACAGGTAGGTGCTAAATGCTACCAGCTACCATCAATGGTTGTTTTGGGCCTGGGGACAAGAAGTCAGATGGCAAGAAATTATGTCATTCTGTAATCTAGCCCAGTAGTAATATTTGAGATATTAATTTGAAAGATCTCTTACAGAGATACAACATTCTGTATTCTGTCTTAGACATGACAACAACAGGAACCATTCACTACACATCTGTCTTGCTCTGATGAAGTAAGTTACTAGGGAATAGTATAATTCTCTTAGATATAGTCAGGAATACAGCAAAGCTTAGTTTAGATATTTTTCTTTATTTATTTCAGACTGCCCTACAATGTTGTTTTAAATATTTCCTGTGATTTTATACTCGGATGTCACTGTGAATATATACTATTTATTCATTCTTTTGTCATTTAAATATATGTAAACATTTCATTGTGGTTGTTCTGTGCAGAGATATTTAAGTTTGAGAGTACTTGCATATTTATTTGGTGATACTGTGTGGGCCACTCCTAATAGCCTCGCTCTTGCTCAGACTACTGTTTTTATTAATAGTAACATTACACAGTAAGATTAGACACCCTTTGTTAGAGCCCTAACGTAGCTAATAAGGAGTCAGCTGGTGGCAGTGATAACTACATTATAGTCTGGGCAAAAGGGGCATAGCTAGTCAACCTGTGCCAGCCTTTTCCAGGTGTTTGGAGTATATAAATCAAACCTCAAAGAGTGTGTGTGTGTCAGCTACTTGGGCAGGGACACAAAGCACTGGTCGGACAGAGAGGGTGCTGGAGATCTTGGCCACTTATCTGAGATCTCAACTCTATAGCTGTGCCAGTAGAGAGTCTTATTGAGGATCTGGAGAAAGAGGAAGAAACCAGCCCTAGATTGACTGTGGACTCTATGTGCTCTAAAGGGAAATTGCACTTGATGCAGAAAGCTGCCCTGTAGCAGTGAGACTGAAGATGAGCCACAGCTGCTTGTGGGTACGGATCTTCCCTTGGACAGAGTGACTGCAAGGGCAGAGATGAGTAGTAGTATGGAGACTGATAGTGAGGCACCCCATCAGACTATACCAGACTTCCTGCAGAGGGGGAGCTTGGAAGGGTTAGAAAGAGAGAGTTGAGACAGCCTCAGCTCTCAGGCCCTACATTACAGGGCTTGAGGGAGGTAGCCAGAGAGGTGCCCAATTCTCAAGGAAAAGGTGAATGGATATACTGGGACAAAGGGTTACTATATAGAGAGTGGACCCCTGAGAGAGGGCTAGAGGGTAAGAAAATACAGCAGTTGGTAGTACCCGGAGCCTACCATCTGGCAGTTCTAGCCATAGCCCATGACTTTTCCTTTGCAGGACATATGGGCATAAAGCATACCAAGAGACATATTATGCAGAACTTTTATTGGCCAGGGATTTCCAGGGATGTAACAGGGTACTGCAGGATCTGTAAGCAGTGCCAAAAGGTAGGCAAGGCAGGAGACAAGGTCAAAGCTCCTTTGGTGCCTTTGTCTGTGATTGAGGAGCCATTTCAGAGGGTAGCTATGGATATTGTGGGGCCTCTGAGTACCCCAAGTTCCACAGGGAAGAAGTATATCCTAGTGGTAGTAGATTATGCTACCAGATACCCTGAGGTGGTGGCTCTGTCCTCCACTGAGGCAGAAAACATGGCAAATGCTTTGTTAGTGATTTTCTGCAGGGTAGGCTTCCCCAAAGAAATACTGACTGACAGAGGTGCCAGTCTCCTGTCAAACTTGCTGGCTTGTCTGTGGGAGGGCTGTGGGGTGAAGCACCTAAAAACACCCCCTACCATCCCCAGACTAATGGTCTGGTGGAGAGGTTAAACTCTACACTAAAGACCATGCTATAGGCATTTGCAGGCCAGTTTAAGAGAGAGTGGGACAAATATTTGCCCATCTGTTGTTTGTTTACAGAGAGGTGTCCCAGGAATACATAGTTTTTTCACCCTTTAAGCTACTGTATGGGCATAGGGTTAGGGGACCTCTAGATTTGATTCATGAGGAGTTGGAGGGTACATGTGAATCCCACAAGGAGTCTGTTGTGGAATATGTTCTAAACCTTAAGACATGGCTCAGGGAACTCACAGGCTTGGCCCAGGAGAAACTGACAGAATCCCAACTGCAGAAAAATGTCTGGTATGACAGGAATGCTCGAGCTAGAGAGTATGCTGTAGGGTAGCAGGTTATGGTTCTCATTCCTATCACACACAACAAGCTACAGGCAGCTTGGGAGGGACCCCCTTCAAAGTGGTAAGGAAGGTCAGTGATGTTAACTACATGGTAGAACTGTTAGACAGGAGGCAGGGGCACAAATGTTGCCATGTTAACACCATGAAACCTTACTGTAATAGGGAGGCCCTTGTGCTAAATATTCACAGTAGAAGGCAGGAGGAGTCTGAGGGGGATATTTGGCTACAGGGAGCCAGCCAGCAGAATCCAAAGTTACTATGTTGGAGCCTACGGTTGCAGGCATATGGTATAACAGTGCAGCACCACAGTGGGGCTAGCAATGCCAACACAGATGGGCTGTCAATACAGGGAATGTGATAATGTGTTCCCAGATAGGTACAACCCTCTCAAGCAATGTTTCTCAAGGGTCACTTGAAAAACTAACTTGAGTCTTCAACGGGGGGAAGAAGTGTGACAAAGGGATATACTGCCAGCCCAGCTATCTGAAATTCTGTAAATGATTGTATGTCATTTGTGAATATCAACATGATTTATATAAGATGCTTGTGTTGCAACTGTATTGGAACTGTATGTCATGTGTATATCATATTTTTACAGACGTGTGTTGAAAAAGATTTTTGCAAAGTGCTTGAAATGTATCCACAGTACACCCTACTGGAATAGAACAGAAATGTACATGCACTATTGTAACTGTTTAAATGTATATATATTTTAACAGTGGAAACTGGAATATAGGAGGTTAACTTCAATCCAGCAAAACTTCAGAAAAATAGCTGAAATTAAATTACTTTATGGCTACACAATAAAATATGATATCTTTCATTTTCAATGCAGCAGGGAGACACAATGTCTGTACTAGGGAACTTTCTGAATTGTCTTATAAGTTTTTTTATTGTTTTATAACTTCCAGCATTTGTCAAAGATCTGAGGAAAAGCCCTTGTCTATGTATTTTTACAGGTAGATGCTAAATGCTGCCAGCTGTCATCAATGGCTGTTTTGGGGCTGAGGACTAGAAGTCAGATGGCAAGAGATGATGTAATTCTGCAATCTAGCCCAGTAGTAATTTTTGAGATATTAATTTGAAAGATCTCTTGCAGAGATACAGCATTCTGTATTCTGTCTTGGACATGACAACAACAGGAACCATTCACCACACATCTGCCCTGCTCTGATGAAGTAAGTTACTAGAGAATAGTATAATTCTCTTAGATATAGTCAGGAATACAGCAAAGCTTAGTTTAGATATTTTTCTTTATTTATTTCAGACTGCCCTACAATGTTGTTTTAAATATTTCCTGTGATTTTAAACTCGGATGTCACTGTGAATATATACTATTTTCTCATTCTTTTGTCATTTAAATATATGTAAACATTTCATTGTGGTTGTCCTGTGCAGAGATATTTAAGTTTGAGAGTACTTGCATATTTATTTGGTGATACTGTGTGGGCCACTCCTAATAGCCTTGCTCTTGCTCAAACTACTGTTTTTATTAATAGTAACATTACACAGTAAGATTAGACACCCTTTATTAGAGCTTTAAAGTAGCTAATAAGGAGTCAGCTGGTGGCAGTGATAACTACCTTATAGTCTGGGCAAAATGGGCATAGCTAGTCAACCTGTGCCAGCCTTTCCCAGGTGTGTGTGAGTATATAAATCAAACCTCAAAGAGTGTGTGTGTGTCAGCTACTTGGGCAGGGACACGAAGCACTGGTTGGACAGAGAGGGTGCTGGAGATCTTGGCCACTTATCCGAGATCTCAACTCTATAGCTGTGCCAGTAGAGAGTCTTATTGAGGATCTGGTGAAAGAGGGAGAAACCAGACTTGGACTGACTTTGGTCTCTATGTGCTCTAAAGGGAAATTGCACTTGATGCAGAAAGCTGCCCTGTAGCAGTGAGACTGAAAATGAGCCACAGCTGCTTGTGGGTACTGATGTTCCCTTGGACAGAGTGACTGCAAGGGCAGAGATGAGTAGCAATATGGAGGTTGATAGTGAGGCACCCTGTCAGACGATACCAGACTTCCTGCAGAGGAGGAGCTTGGAAGGGTTACAACGAGAGAGTTGAGACAGCCTCAGCTCTCAGGCCCTACATCACAGGACTTGGAGGAGGTAGCCAGAGAGGAGCCTGATTCTCAAAGAAAAGGTGAATGGATATACTGGGACAAAGGGTTACTATATAGAGAGAGTGGACCCCTGAGGGAGGTCTAGAGGGTAAGAAAATACAGCAGTTGGTAGTGCCCAGAGCCTACCATCTGGCAGTTCTAGCCATAGCCCATGACATTTCCTTTGCAGGTCATATGGGCATAAAGCATACCAAGAGACATATTATGCAGAACTTTTATTGGCCTGGGATTTCCAGAGATGTAACAGGGTACTGCAGGACCTGTAAGCAGTGCCAAAAGGTAGGCAAGGCAGGAGACAAGGTCAAAGCTTCTTTGCTGCCTTTGTCTGTGATTGAGGAGCCATTTCAGAGGGTAGCTATGGATATTGTGGGGCCTCTGAGTACCCCAAGTTCCACAGGGAAGAAGTATATCCTAGTGGTAGTAGATTATGCTACCAGATACCCTGCGGTGGTGGATATGTCCTCCACTGAGGCAGAAAACGTGGCAAATGCTTTGTTAGAGATTTTCTGCAGGGTAGGCTTCCCCAAAGAAATACTGACTGTCAGAGGTGTCAGTTTCCTGTCAGACTTGCTGGTTTGTCTATGGGAGGGCTGTGGGGTGAAGCACCTAAAAAATACCCCCTACCATCCCCAGACTAATGGTCTGGTGGAAAGGTTAAACTCTACACTAAAGACCATGCTACATGCATTTGCAGGTCAGTTTAAGAGGGAGTGGGACAAATATTTGCCCCATCTGTTGTTTGTTTACAGAGAGGTGCCCCAGGAATACATAGGTTTTTCACCCTTTAAGCTGCTGTATGGGCATAGGGTTAGGGGACCTCTAGATTTGATTCATGATGAGTGGGAGGGTACATGTGAATCCCACAAGGAGTCTGTTGTGGAATATGTCCTAAACCTTAAGACATGGCTCAGGGAACTCACAGGCTTGGCCCAGGAGGAATTGTCAGAAGCCCAACTGCAGAAAAATGTCTGGTATGACAGGAATGCTCGAGCTAGAGAGTATGCTGTAGGGTAGCAGGTTATGGTTCTCATTCCTACACACACAAAAAGCTGCAGGCAAAGTGGTAAGGAAGGTCAGTGATGTTAACTACATGGTAGAACTGTTAGACAGGAGGCAGGGGCACAAATGTTGCCATGTTAACACCATGAAACCTTACTGTAATAGGGAGGCCCTTGTGCTAAATATTCACAGTAGAAGGCAGGAGGAGTCTGAGGGGGATCTATGGCTACAGGGAGCCAGCCAGCAGAATCCAAAGTTACTACGTTGGAGCCTACAGTTGCAGGCATATGGTATAACAGTGCAACACCACAGTGGGGCTAGCAATGCCAACACAGATGGGATCTCAATACAGGGAATATGATAATGTGTTCCCAGATAGGTTCAACCCTCTCAAGCAACATTTCTCAAGGGTCACTTGAAAAACTAACGAGTCTTCAAGGGGGGGGAAGAAGTGTGATAAAGGGATATACTGCCAGCCCAGCTATTTGAAATTCTGTAAATGATTGTATGTCATTTGTGAATATCAACATGATTTATATAAGATGCTTGTATTGCAACTGTATTAGAACTGTATGTCATGTGTATATCATATTTTTACAGACGTGTGTTGAAAAAGGTTTTTGCAAAGTGCTTGAAATGTATCCACAGTACACCCTACTGGAATAGAACAGAAATGTACATGCGCTATTGTAACTGTTTAAATGTATATATATTTTAACAGTGGAAACTGGAATATAGGAAGTTAACTTCAATCCAGCAAAACTTTAGAAAAATAGCTGAAATTAAATTACTTTATGGCTATGCAATAAAATATGATATCTTTCATTTTCAATGCAGCAAGGAGACACAATGTCTGTACTAGGGAACTTTCTGAATTGTCTTAGAAGTTTTTTTATTGTTTTATGACTTCCAGCATCTGTCAAAGATCTGAGGAAAAGCCCTTGTCTATGTACTTTTACAGGTAGATGCTAAATGCTGCCAGCTGCCATCAGTGGTTGTTTTGGGGTTGAGGACTAGAAGTCAGATGGGAAGAAATGATGTAATTCTGCAAGCTATCCCAGCAGTAATATTTGAGATATTAATTTGAGAGGTCTCAGAGAGACACATCATTCTGCATTCTGTCTTGGACCTGACAACAATAGGAACCATTCACCACACATCTGTCTTGCTCTGATGAAGTAAGTTACTAGGGTTTAGTATAATTCTCTTAGATGTAGTTAGGAATATAGCAAAGCTAAGGTTAGATTTTTTCCTTATTTATTTGAGACTGCTGTGCAATTTTTTTTATATATTTTCTGTGATTTTATACTCGGATGTCACTGTGAATATATACTGAGTATTTTCTTCTTCTTTTATTATTTATTATTAAATATATTTAAACATTTCATTCTGGCTGATCTGTGCAGAAATATTTAAGTATGAGAGTACTTGCATATTTATTTGGTGACACTGTGTGGGCCACTCCTAATAGCCTTGCTTTTGGTCAAACTAGCATTTGTATTAATAGTAACATTACACAGTAAGATTGGACAGCCTTTGTTAAGAGCCTTAAAGTAGCTGGTAAGGAGTTGGCTGGTGGTAATGATAACTACCTTATAGTCTGCGCAAAAGGGGGCATAGCTAGTCAACCTGTGCCAGCCTTTCCCAGGTGTGTGTGTATAAATCAAACCTTAAAGAGTGTGTGTGTGTGTGTGTGTGTGTGTGTGTGTGTGTGTGTGTGTGTGTGTGTGTGTGTGTGTGTGTGTGTGTGTGTCAGCTACTTGGGCAGGGACACAAAGCATCAGTTGGACAGAGAGAGTGCTGGATGTCTTGAGTTGGCCACTCAGCTGAGATCTCATCTCTATAGCTGTGCCACTGAGGAGTCTTACTGGGGATCTGGAGAAAGAGAGAGGAACCAACTTCAGATTGACTGTGGTCTCTGTGTATTCTTAAGGGAAATTGCACTTGATGCAGAAAGCTGCATCTGGAAATACTATGTGTGTACCTGTCATCCTCCAAATATATGTCCCCCACTGGTGCCAGTGGTGAGGATTGAGGGTCTTTGATTACGAGTCCAGTGGTGGACTGTCACAGTGACTATCAATAACAGCCCTTGTATGACTGCATGCACATCTTATAGTTGCTTGTGATCCAATGAATGAGCAAGTATATAAATAATGACGTGAAAATACATTTCAACTCACTACAGTTTGAACCATACAGGGCATCTTATTGCACCTCCATGCCCTTTCAACCTCTTAGCTCAAGAATCAGAGGCAAACACCCAAAATCAGGAACATTATAATTGTTCCAGCCTAAGGCTGCTCTAGTAGGTTGTGAGAGGAAATGAGGCATCTAATTGGTTCAAAAAAGAAAGCTGTTAGTATAGCGGGTTTTGCATTAGCAAGCATTTTCTGAAGGATATTAAGTCTGAAACTCACGTTTGTCATTATTTACTGACTGCAGTCCACAACACCATACCAGAAAGCCACACATTTTATGAGGAGCATACTACACATGTGAGGGAAAAAATCAATGGTAGTTGAGAATTATACGCCTGCACATATGTGTACCTGCACTCACACACATCAATTACAGCCACTTATATGACTGTACACCTCAGATATTGCTTTAGATCAAGTGAATGAAAAAGTAATAAATAATGGCCCATAAGTGCATCTCAACTCACTGCTGTCAGAGTCATGCAGTGCAACTCCCCTTTGCCTTCTCAATTTCTTAGCTCAAGAATCAGAAACAAAGACAGAAAATCAGGAACAGATTTTAAATTTTTCTGTTATATACTTAGAAAGTTGGTACAATAAGAAGCTTTACATTAGCAAACATTTTCTGAAGGATACAAGTCTGAAACTCATATGCTCATTATTTAGTGACCGCAATTTACAACATTTTGCTAGAAAGTCACACATTTTTCAAGGGAGAGACCAAAATCCCTCTAAGCTGTTTTGCTCAAGGATTCTGGACAAAGCTAAAAATAATAGAGGAACAAAAATGGACAAATTCTAAATATTATTTTACTTGTTAACCAGGTAAACCCACTGGGCAAAGTGTCTTTTTGGGGGATGCCTGGGACCACTTCCTGGTTAAGTGACTTGCTCAAAGTTACACAGCAGAGAAATGGAGATGAAACTATTCAAACCCTGTATTTTTAAATACAGGAAACAGTTTGTTAATATCTCAGAGCCTTGAGTGCCACCTCCAAACTACTTAAAACATTAACAGAATGACAATTGTTGCATGGACATTCGTTCTGAATAATAAACACTATGAAACTGTATTGACTGGCATTGCTGGCTGACGGTAATCTTCAGTGATTTAACAGGAAAAAAGAAGCTAACAAGGGACAGGGCATTAGTGTAAGGCAAAAGGAGAGATACTTTAGGAAATCAGAGACAAATAAAAATCAGACTACTATAATTCACTCAGAAAGTTAACAGGAGAACATGATTTGCATCAGTGTGCATTTTCTAACAACAACAATTATGAAACTTTAATGACTGACATTATTGACCGACTGTAAACATCTGTGACTTTTAACCTTTAGTGATTTATCAGAAGATGTAGAAGTCAGTGAAAGTCTGGAAGTTAGTGCAGGGGATTAAGGCTCTGTTTTCTTTTTAAGGTATTTCATGTAGTCGGGTACAGGGTTTGATTCTCTCTACCCTCTCATTTGCCTACTGTGTGACACTGAGCAAGATGCTTAACCAGACAGTGCTTCTGCAGTGTGAGTTAACCTTATTAACAAGTGCAGTAAAGAGAGGGAGAGAGAGAGAGAGATTGAAAAGTTTGCATTAAAAAAAGGTTAACAAGTGAAAAAAATGTTTTCACATTCTAATGACATGACAACACCTGTTCTTTGGAAAAGGAATCCAAGGTGGTATAGCAGGTATCCAGGATGACTTTAGGTCTCTCTCTCTCTCTCTCTCTCACACACACACACACACACACACACACACACACACACACACACACACACACACACACACACACATTCAAATGCTGATATTGACTTGGCTCTTCCATTCTTTGAATGTAAAAGTGCTAAACAGTTTTGCAAAAAAGTGCTTTGTAAAACAGATTTGCAGCTGAGCAGGAGAATTGTTCTAAATGACCATGATTCAGTTACTTCTCTCATTGGCTCAAATGCTATACATTCAAGCCAATGAAAATTACAGCTGAGAGATGTGAGTGGAATGTTTGATTTACATCCTGTCTGTTGCTGATGTGTGGTCACACCACACTATGGAGCAATGGTAAAGAGAGAGAGAGAGAGAGAGACAGACAGACAGAGAGAGAGACTTTATTTACTATTACAGAGACTGGGGATCTCACCAGGACATACAGTTTTATACTGGGGGGGGACTTGTCCCTTTGTGCCACAGTATAGCAGCACCCTGATCCCATTGCTATTTTTTAAATACATTTTAGTTGTTTATCCACTTACATTTAAAACATGGGAAGCCATAACAATCAGTACATAGGTTCCTAAGTAAGTAGTAGGCAAGCTGCCCTTGCATGCCATTTTAAGCCTAGACAGTTTCCTTTTTGTGCTCAAGCTAATGTATCCCATTTTGGTCTTACCTATCCCATGGTCCATAATTATATATTATCCCTAATGTGAATAACTGGGATTATACCACAGATAATTTGAGGGGAGACATGCATTGGATAAAGCATTTAGTAGATGTATCTGACATTAGTAGTACAGGGGGTAATCTTGGGGTGCATTTTCTGTTTCCTATCCATAGAGCTAAGTTGCATTTGAAAATGGACAGGGATGAATTTTGTTTTATTTGGATAGGGAGCCTGTTCCATAGTAGCCATATCCTCTGGGAAATGTATATGTCCCTCCAAACTGTTCAGTTGATGGGGCAGAAGAGGTTTAGATCCCTAGACCGAGTATTTCTGATGCCATTTGACTTACTAATGTGCAGTTAATCCATCAGTAATGGGTTGGAGGATGCCTTGCATGCCAGACACAGGTCACCTCTTAGCAGTCTGTAGGATACTGTCCCTAAGGCAAAACAGCATGCCCAACACACTAGTCATAGGTGACTTGATAGTGAGGCACACAGATGCACCACTCACTAGGCTGAATAAGGAGAAAGTAATAGTCAGCTGCCTGTCAGGTGCCAGGGTCCACCACATAATGCACACACTCAGGTCCCTCAACAACAGGTACAAATATGACTCAGTCATTGTACATGTGGGTGTGAATGACCTGAAATGTACCTCTCTGGACTACATGAAAACAGACAGAAAGGAGCTCTCACCCAGGTGGGTATGACCCTAGCCCTGAGCAGCATCCCACCATCACCAAGAATGATGCAACAGACAAGCAGAAAATGATCAATTTCAACAATTGGCTAAGTTTCTGGTGCCATTCTAAGGGGATCCAGTATCTGTCTGCCTGAGATGACATGACCAACAGACCTCGATGCTTTGCCAGAGATAGCCTGCATCTGTCACCCCTGGGCTTCCGGATACTAGCCAAGGCTCTTGCCACCCCTATAGTGCCTTTTTTAGGCAGTGTTCCAAAGACCAAATTACCACCATAACAGCTACAAACAAATGCAATCTGAGGGTCATGCTGCTCAGTGCTAGAAGTCTAAATCTCAAAATGTACTTGCTCAAAGCACTCCTTAAAATGGAGAACATCGACATTTGTGCTGTAACAGAGACCTGGTTCAGGGCAGCAGAAAGCACCCCTACACTACCATGCTATAACTCTTTCCACACCTTTCAGTCACAGAACTTGGCCCAAAGCTCCAAATGCGGTGGTGTTTTCATATTCATAAAGGATGTGCACACCTCCAGACTGGTAGCCCAACATAATGCATCAGAGATACTTCAGGTGCAGCTAACATTGGGTAAGACAGTGATTCAGGTCGTACCTGCTATAGGTCCCCAGCCAAGTCCCAAGACTCACACTCCACATTCCAAAGCACCCAGGAGAATATTAGGGTCCAACCTAACACTCTCATACTAGGTGACTTCAACTACCCCTCCATTAACTGGGAAAACTATTCATTAGCAATACACTTGCCCAATGTTTCCTGGAGTTCATTAATTCCAATGCCCTGGACCAGCTCATTCTTACCCCCATTAGAGGTAGCAACATCCTTGACCTGGTCATTACTAATATTGGCAACTATTGCTCTACATCCATAGTCAGCTCCTCCCTGGTTAGATCTGACCACAAACTAATCACCTTGGAAATCCACATCCCCCCTCCCCCCGCAAAGGTAACCACCATGAAAAACTTCTCCAAAGCTAACTTTGGGCTCCTAAAAACAGAGGTGACTAACTTCACAGCACCCATGCAAATGGAGAATAGTTGCATGACCACCGAATCACACCAGTGCACTGTACGAACATGTACATAAATGCATGGCTCTTGCCATACCCAATAGAACCAAGACGCTCTCCTCCAAAAAAAGGAGGCCAATATGGTGGTCCCCTGCTGTAAACAAACAGAAGGAGGAAACTGATGAGGAATAAGGTGAAGTCCCAAGACTGGAAAAACTCCATTATCAGCCTCAACAAAAAGTTGAGATACCTGATCAAATCCTCTAAAGCTAGCTATGAAAACAGAATTGCAGCAGATAGTAATGACAACCACAAGGCCTTCTATAGTTATGTAAAGAATCTCCATGGCAATACACAGATTTGCTCTGAGCTACTGCACAATGGTACCTCCTATACTGAGTAAACAGATATCGCCACTGGCTGACAGATTCAGTGCCAACTTTACCACTCCCCCCAAGGAAGAATCGCAATACCAGTAGATTGCCAGGCACCCAGTATTACTGTAGCACAGTTTAAAATAGCACTGTCCAAGGCCAAGAATACAGCTTCTATGGGACTTGACAATATCCCTGACTGTGTTCTACATGAACTACAGAGTGAACTGGCACCTCACCGGTGTGCACTGTTCAATCACAGCCTCACCTCAGGCTTTGTCTCTGCTGAATGGCACACTGCTACAGTCATCCCTCTCCACAAAGGAGGAGCACTAGAGACCCTGGGAACTATCGCCCCATTAGCCTGACGAGTCTGATATTTAAAGTTATGGAACGTATCATCATGGACCTAATAAACAAGGATATAGGGAATCTCCAAACTCTGGATCACACACAGTTTGGTTTTGTGAAGGGTAGATCATGCCTGCTCAACTTGGTCGACCTCTTTGAGTCAGTCAGCAAAGCTGTGGATGAAGGCAAGGTGGTTCATACAACCTACCTTGATCTGGCCAAGGCCTTTGATACCATTCCTCACTCAGGAATCATAGAAAAACTCTCTAAGCTAGGCATTGACCCCTATATCACTAGGTGGGTTGCAAACTGGCTCACAGATAGAACCCACAGTGTGAAAGTAGCTGACTCCAAATCAGACTGCCGACTAGTCATGAGTGGAGTCCCACAGGGTTCAGTCCTGGGTCCTCTCCTGTTCAGTATCTACTTCTCTGAAGTCCAGGCCAACACGAAGGGACTCTGGATGACAAAGTTCGCAGACAATTGCAAGTTGGGAGCCATTTTTAACTCTCCAAGTGATGTTGACATCCTACAGAATGGCATCACTGAGACCAACGACTGGTGTCAGAACCATGGCCTTAAGCTCATTGCCAAAAAATGTGTCATCATCCCCTTTGGGAAAAACCTGGGTCCCATGAATTACCACATTGATGGTAGCCCACTGAACACAGAAGGCGTTATAAGACATCTGGAAACACAGGTTGATAGCAACCTCTCTTTTGATCACCATATTGCCACTGTGGTCCGAAAGTCCTTCTGTGTGGCACATCTCATTACTAAAGGTTTTGCATCCAGGAAGAAAGAGGTCATTGTTTCCCTCTACTCTTCCCTCATTAGGCTAATCATCGAGTGCAATGCCCCATTTGGCATGTATCACACTAGACACCTGTAACAACTGTAAAGGCCGCAAAAGTACCTCACAAAGAGGATCCTAGGCCTTAAACACTTGTCCTGTATGGACAGACTCAAAAAACTCCAACTATTCTCTGTCTCATATCACCTACTTAGAGGCGATCTCTGCTTGACTTACAAAGCCATGTCTGACCCAGCTCTGTTAGAAATGCTACATCTAAAGAAATCCCAATACCTCCAGACCACACTCTCCAGAGACCTCAACCTCATTACCACAATCACCAGAACATACTGGAAGGACAGGTTCATAACCCAGAGACTGCCCATGCTATGGAATAGACTTCCCATACATGTCAAGCAGAGCACCTCGCTGACCCTCTTCAAAAGAAATCTTGATGAGTGGATGGGAAACAGAAAAATCACTGCGGGGATAACTTCAGTGGCTGTACTCGACAGAGGCACTAGGAACTAAGGTCGGGTGGCACAATGCCAGGGTAATCCTATGGCTAGGCTTATAAAGGCCCCAGGGCCATTAGCCTAGTACACACCTATTAACCTATAGTGACAGGGCTCTGAGTCGATTCATGTGGGACATGTTGTTTAAGCCTTGCATCTTTTTAGTAAGGTATCTCTGTGAGTGTTCCAGTTCTTGCATGTGTTTTTACAGATACATGCCGAAGGGGTCATTACATTCAATGACAAGGCCTAATGAGGGCTGAGTAAAGGGGGACAATGACATCCCTGGCTCTAGACACAACCCCAATGTTTATAAGCTTGTAATATAGAAGGGCTTTCTTACAACAATAGACACATCTTGGTCAAACATTATGTCACTATGCATGAAAGTTCCCAAATTCTGAACAACTGGGTCAACTCTTAGGGGTGTATTTTCAATGTGGTAGTTCCCTGGGGTAGATGACTTCCCAAATGATACAGTAATGCATTTTTTGACATTTAATTTCAGACCATGATTTTGATACCAGTTATTCAGTTCAGGCAAACCTTTCTTTAAGATGGCTAAGTCATTTGGGGATTCAATGACTGTTCCTCGCTTGCAGTCATTGGCTAGTTTAGTCAGCCAGAGACCTTTGGTATTGGCTTTTACTTCAGAAAAGTAGATGCCAAACAGGAGAGGTCCCCAAATAATGTATTAACTTAGTTTTGGCTTTCTGAGATTTGTATTAAGAGGCAGTGCACCCAAGTATCAAGAAAGGGATTATTTCTTAACATTAAGCTCATAAATAGATTGAGATCAAGGTTAGCACCAAATTGGAGATACACCCTTTTGCTGATGAATCGTTCAGTTGGGATATTCTTTATAGATAATGGCTTTACAGTCCCCAGTGACACTTTGCTTCAGACTGCTAAAAACAAAGTACTTCTTTTCATTCATTTATTCACTTAGCACACAACAAGGGAACATCATTGTTAAACCATAGAAAATGCAAAATGGTTTCCAGTCACAGCAAGGGTCACTGACCTCTTAAATTCTTAAATGTTAAAACAACTTAATGATTTCTACTACTTACCACCAGTAAGGAAACTAAAAATAAAATTGACTTCATGCCTACTTCATACCAGTGAAATCGTTATTTGTTATTAGGCCTTCCATTTAATCTAAACATTAAAAACTAAATGAAAACTCCAGCCAAGCTGGAACTTCCAATGAGTGACCTCTCAAACCTCTTAAATCAGAGGCACATGGGATATATGCAAATGACCCTTATGAACACCAGGTGTTTCAGCTAATTGGAAATTCTGAATGCCCAAGACTTGTTTTGTTGTTTTAATGGATAATTTCAGGCCAATAAAGCCAAACTCCACTAGTTGTGGATATGCATATTTTGGCCTTGTTGTGATCAGCGCAGCACAAGCAGAGTGTTTGATTAGTGCTTGATTAGGTATAAGGAATAAGAAATACGATCTTTAAGCATTCTATTTGTTTTTCCTACATAAAAAGCAGGACATTGTACACAAGAACAATAATAGACCACATCTGTAGATCTGCAATCAGTGTATTGATTAGTTTTTATTATTTTATTTCAGACCAACTAAGAGATATTAGTAATAATAAACCATCAAATGCTCTAGCCAATCATGTTATGTCCAATGGCCGTTCTCATTCCTTTAAGTTCTTTGTTCTACAACATATTCATAGAAACCCCAGAGGTGGTGACATTGAGAATATCACAGAGGGACATGAACAGAAGTGGATTTTGAAACTAAATGCTGAAAAGTATCCTGGTTTGAATGCTACTACTTCCTTGGTTCCTTTTTTAAAGGCTAGACATCTCAAGCATTAAGATTAGCTAAGTTCTTTCAAAATTAGTCTAATGTATTTAACTAGCTTTTAGTTTCCAAGTATTCTATTTAACTTTTTCCTGCCTAGTATTTTTCCATGTTTTATAATGATTTTATAAGTTTTTTAAGTGCTTTCTCATGTATAGTATTTGATTCCTTCTTGTACAATGTTTTTAAGCAATGTTTTTAAACAATGCTTTTTTTAGTTTGAGCATGAGGCTTAATTGTTTTTCACTGCTACTTAATCATTGTATGATTTTTATTGATTAATTGGCATTTTAGAATCTCTATTTAAACCTGTGCATTTTTTACTGTGATGTCTGATGAAGCAACTTCGGTTGTGAAAGCGCTTATCACTTTGTACTTTGTTATGATTAAACGTTTTGCTGTGTGTTATCTTGGTGCATTTTTTACTTTTTACCTTTCATTTGGATTTATTTCTGCACCAAGGTTTTACCCAACACGGTTTCTTTGGTTTTCTGTTTGTGGACTAAGAGGTTGAGAGGTATGCTGAGAATCCATTTGGATAATATATCCAGATTGTGTACCAAGGCCATAGACGAAGGGAAGGTAGTCCACAGAGCCTACCTTGACCTTGCAAAAGCCTTCGACACAATACCCCACTCGGGCATCATAAATAAGCTCACCAGCTTAAATATCAACCCCTATGTCACAAGATGGGTTGCAAACTGGCTTAGGGATAGAACCCACATGGTCAGAATTGCAAGTGCAATGTCAGACTCTAAACCAGTTACAAGTGGCGTCCCACAAGGCTCAGTCCTGGGACCTCTCTTGTTCGGTATATATTTCCCTGAGGTACAGGCTAACACAGGAGGACTATGGCTGACAAAGTTTGCAGATGACTGCAAACTGGGGGCCATAATCGACTCACCGGCTGACACAAGCATCCGCCATGGCCTAAAGCTAAATGCCAAAAAGTGCATAGTCATCCCTTTTGGGGAAAAACAAAGTGCCCACAAATTACCACATAGTACAGAAGAAGTAATTAGGGATTTGGGGACCCAAGTAGATTGCAATCTCTCCTTTGACAATCACATTACCAAAGTGGTTAGAAAGATTCTATATAGCCCACCTTATCACGAAGGGGTTCACATCTAGATCAAGAGAGGTCATTGTGCCCCTCTACTCATCACTCATCAGGCCCATAATTGAATACAATGCCCCATTTGGGATGTACCTTACCCGACACCTGCTACAACTAGAAAGACCCCAAAAGTACCTCACCAAGAGGATCAAGGGACTCAAACAGATGCCCTACGCAGTTAGGCTAAAGAAACTCCAGCTCTACTCAGTTGCTTACTGCCTACTCAGAGGCGATCTGTGCCTGACGTATAAAGCAATGTCCAACCCAGAATTAATGGACATGCTCCACCTCAAGAAATCCAAATCCATCAGAACTACATGCTCCAGTGACTTAAACCTCAGCACAGAAATAAATAGAACATGCTGGAGGGACAGATTCATATCCCAGAGGCTCCCATCACTCTGGAACAAAATCCCAATCCATGTCAGACAGAGCCCTTCAATGACCCTCTTCAAGAAGAATCTTGACGTTTGGATGGGAGATCATAAATTTACCCCTAGGATCTCTTCTGTGTCACTGCTAGAGAGAGGCACCGTAAACTAACCTTAAATGGGCTATCTTCTGTGACCTACTATACAGAGGCACAGTCAACTAATCTAAGAAGGGTGGCGAAAGCCAAACACACTCTGGCTAGGCTTGTAAATGCCCTAGGGCAGATAGCCTAGTATCACCCTATGAACCTATGAACTTGTAGATGATTGGTAATGCTTGCTTCCTGTTAATCCTTCTCTTTAATTCCGTGTCCTATCCTGCTTTATACTTTCTTCTTGTGTCACTCTCTGTTACCTGCTGCCGCTTCTCTATATATTGATTGCATGATTGCATGATATATTCTGGTGTTTAGCTGTGGATATGTGCCCATTTCTGTGAGCACTGTACCTTCTATTAATGTGATATACTGTCTATTAATTATTCAGTCTGTTTACGCCACATTTTTTTCTATTTTCTTAATTCATGCTGATTCATTCTGTTGGCCATTCTACCCACAGCTCCTATACATTTTCATTTTTTTTCACAGAGGTGAGAGCTGGAAAGATAACAGGATTGACCTTGTCATCTGCCAGGAAGGGAATTTCTCTGATCCAAATTTAAAAAAAAAAATGAGACTGGCAAAATTATACAAAATATAAGCATAAACTCTGCCCTTTGCTCCATCCTGTTTTCATAAATGGCCCTGTACTGTCTTACCTTTGAAGCCATTTGTTATGCCAGGGAGAATTTTAAAGGAAACGGAAGTAACACTTCTTGAAGCAGCAGTGCAGCAAAAGCTCACAAAAGTGTAAATATGATCTGCATGTTAAATGTGGTTCTCACCATTCCTAATTCACATTATTCATTTTTTTTCATTTTCTGATACTCAAGTTTTATACTGGGTTCTGGAGGAACTGGAGCCTATGTGAACTAGGCTGAAAATAATGTGAAGCAAAGAGAGAGCTAGTGCCAAGCAGGACATCAGTCCATGTTCATCAGACACACACACACACACACACACACACACACACACACACACACACACACACACACACACACACACACACACACACACACATCAGCACTATTCAGTCAGAACTGGCAATGCAAAACTGTGGTCTATTTAGCTATTTTTCACTTTTTAAGTATCTAATTTTCTGGTTTGACCAGTATAGAAGGGAAGGTATAGAAGGTGTACTATATCACAAATGTACATGAAAGTGACTTCTTACAAAGAATTTGTAACATTATTTTTGGTTAAACAATAAACTATATTGTTCTGCAACCCGCTTTGATGAGGAGTACAACGATTTTTCTAACTGCTACCATTTAATCATGTCAAGTTTATATTTGGCTTTGACATTGAAAAAAAAAACCTAAACCATAAGCATCTCAAGCAATGTCTAATATTATGTAGGTTTTGAATAATAAAAAAATTACTAGCTCACATTTAATTACAGGCTACATTTAATGTAATTCTAAATGGCTGATAAACTTCTGTAACACACTCTTCAGTAGCAGCCATACTGAGATATACCAAGAGTAGGCGAAAGGGCTAGAAATGATCCACTGCCAACAGTACTGATGAAGAAACTGATGTTTGGTGACAGACTTCTGGATGCATATCTGGAAAATAGTTTTCTTATGTCATAATCTGGTTATTAACAATAAGCCTGCACAGCTGTCAAATGATTAGGACACCCTTCTCAAATCCTGTAGCCCCATGCAAAGTTTTACTCTCCATGACATGTTCTATCCTAATAAATCCACATGCAGCTTTATGGATATCTTAAAGACGTCATTTTAATCTTTTGATGAAACTAGTGATGGCAAATACAAACAGACAGCAGTGTTTATGGAATCAAACATCTCCAGATTGGGAAGTAGGCAAAAGGTAGTCAATCGGTAAAGTGCATGCTCACCACTCTAATATCAGAATGTGATATGCAGCATGCAAGTAGAATAGAACTTAATACACTCTCACAGCTAGCTCACTGGGAGCAAGATGGAGGACAGAGTGGTAGTAATCCTCGCAGTGTTGGTAAAACCAGAATGATTTTGTCATTCACGAACCTCCAATATAAAGGGCTATGAAGCACCAATGAAGTAACTCAAATGGATCAGAACATAACCAAGCATTATGCCATAACTGTGAATTCAGATTTATTATTTATAAATGCTCAAAAATGCATAAAAACA
Organism: Protopterus annectens; assembly: GCF_019279795.1. Classification (NCBI taxonomy): domain Eukaryota; kingdom Metazoa; phylum Chordata; order Ceratodontiformes; family Protopteridae; genus Protopterus; species Protopterus annectens. The sequence continues at coordinate 1,255,986,205 of NC_056743.1, forward strand.
GAACAAGTTCTGAACTGACTTAAATGCGTTTAACTATCAGCATCTTACTATCAGGACATGTCAGTAATGACAGAGCATGCAATGATCATCTATCCATCTTGGGAGGAAGATTGACTTGCGTCAACCTAAGACTGCTTCATGGCATTGACCAGGAGGCATACAAATTGTCTTGTTTGTGATAGTCAGGTGGCACAGGGATAAAGGATCCTTGGTATTATGACATCAGGTGACTGTTTCATAAAACTCAAACAAGAGAAAAAATAAACAAAGCAACAACAAAGCTAGGAAAATGATACTGGCTCCAGGATCTCCTTTGGCACTCTGCTTCCACACACAAGATTGGATGTGCTTGCTTTACTCTGCACCAAAATACCATATGACAATAACAGAAGGCCATTTTCCTCAGCAGAACAGGGCAGTATGCCTCCCCTCCATGGAATAAACGTCTGGGTGTGTGCATGGAGTGTCATCATCCAAAAACTACAGCTATTATAGCTGTAGTAGTAAAAGAGGAACTTCTCCAGAGGTAGCATGATCAGGCAAGTGGGCCTGAATGATTTTGCCAGCTGAGAGTGAGGCATCCACTTTGACAGATTGGCAACATGATATAGCCACATAAAACAAAAAGCTATAGTCCACTCTTAGAGTCTGTACAAGCAAACTGTGTCCCTGTAACCAAAACACTTACATCCAGCACTCCTGGTTCACCCTTGAAAACAGCAGTTGTACTTCCACACCTCTTAACTTCTTAGCACAAGAAATCTGGACAATGTCTGAAATAATGTGGAGACAAAGGCCCCAGAATAGGGACAGGTTTTAAATATTGCTCTTGTAAACTTAGAAAGTTGCTAGAGTAACAGAGTTTGCGGCAGGATCCACATTCTGAAGCATATGAAGTCTGAAACACAAACGTACGTCATTATTTAGTAACTTAAATCCTCAGTAATTTGCCAGTAACAAATTTTATGAGGAATAAACCAAAAATATGAGGAAAAATTTAGACATTCTGCAAAAATCTGGACTGTTGAGAGGTATGTGAACTTCATAGCTTTAAGTGGTTAACAAATGATGACAAAAACAAATGGGTAATATTTAAATATATAAATAATACACAGCTCACAGTAGCCAGGGTGATAAGTCATAATGCCTGACATAATGTATACCATAGGTCAGTATTTTGATCATACCATTGTTCCCCAACCTTGAATACTCTGTATTGTCCTGCGTTTGCATACAACCTGTAGTCTTATTTATTTCACTGTCTATTCTAAACTAGTAGAGTTTCTTTAGGAGATCATTTTGTCAGTGTTGACTCTGGTTACAGCAGCTTACAGGTATTACAATTGTCAGGTATGTTCTTCAGATATGAGACAGCAAATCTTCAGAAATATTCATAAGAAGACTGCCTCACACTGTAGCATGCAGTTCCACCATTGCTGTTGTTGTTGTAACTTATTACCCTTGCCTCACAATTAGTCACATTCATGACTTTAATGACATTATCATGTCTGACATCAGTGATGTCACAGGGCTCCATGCGCAGACTGATGACATGACTGGTGAGGAGAAAATAACTGGAACAAATTGTGGTTTAAAAGGGGCACTCCGAATTTTGAGGCAGCCTGTTATTTTGAGAGTAAATTTGATATTTTCCAACAAATACTGGTCTGTTGTGAGGTATGTGCAGGATTGTCTCTGCATTAAAGGCATGCTGGCCTGAGCCCTGGGGATCAGGCTGGTCACAGAGGTGTCAGCCTGCATCTCATTCCCAGTATGTTATGAATATTTCTACAACAGTAACCTTACAATGAACACGCAAAGGTAACATTTTTTTAACCGTGTTATTGACAAGACCATCACCAGTTCCTGAAATGGACTGTAAAAGCTTCGCTCTTGGATCACCAAAAGGCAGTTTTCACAGTGATCTTGGGTATCTGACATCTCAAGTAAACATATGTGGCTGAGTAGCTTCAATAAATGTCTGTGATTTCCTCTGCACAACTGCATATTCTGTCCATGGGTTGTTTAGAATCTGGACTGTGTAACACCCTTATAAGGTTCCTTGCTCATGAGATTTCTAGCCAAAAATTTCATTAAGTCTGCTCTGACTGTTGACCCTTTTTTTCAACATGAGATATTCTTTGCACTTCTGTTAAATATTCCTTTTGCTTTAACTGCTGTTCCTGAGTAATTCTGACATTTGCTTTCTGTGCTCTGGTATCTGCAAATTGAAAGATGGTGAGAGTTTGGATTTCACCCTTCATCCCATCAGTAATTGTGAAACTGTGGTTAAGTTGTACTAAAATTTGTATTACTATATAACTCTAACTGTTCTTATTACTGTTTTGTATAACTTCAAGATGGGATTACTGTTCTGTACTTGTGCTATGCACTCAGGTCCTGGCTGAAAAGGTCCCAGGACCAGCCTGTTTCCCTAGCTGACAAATTCAGATACATAATTAAGCCAACACTTTGGAAAGACATATGTCTGTAGTCTAGCAATGTAAAATGATTAGACATTTGGCCATATGCATCATATTTGTTTAACATAGTTTCTACTGTCTGGGTCATGTGCACTGTTTGCCCATTTGATTGTGGATATCTTGGAAGTCGAAGTAATGTATGGATAGTCATAGGCTCTGAAAAAATATTTGAACTCTTGGTTTACAAATTGTGGTCCATTGTCTGATATCACTTGCTCAGGTATTCCACATCTAGCAAATATTGACTTAACTTCACTTATCACAATAGATAGTATATCTGTCAATTGCACAAGTCTTAAGTTCTTTAAATAACAGTCAACACACACACACACACACACACACACACACACACACACACATACTAGCAGAAATTTGAGAATTTCATGCAGAAACAAGACAATGTAGCTTTTAGCCTAGCTATTAATGGAATTTCCCAAATGTATTAATTACTTTTTCTGATTTTGATTTCTCTGCATACCCACATAGCAAACAGGTTCACACAATTTTCTATATGTGCTGTTATATTAGACCAGTCCATGATATGACCAGTTCTTTGTTTATACTTAGATATTCCTTGATGTGACTCATGGATTTTCTGAAGCAACTGGTTTCTCATTTGTAAGACAGCTATCACTGTCTCACGTTTAAACATTAAACCTTGACTATATGACAGTTTTCTTTGCAGGAGTATAGCTAGGCATACTCAACTGAGTAAAATTTTTCTAAGTAGTTTTCAGAAACCATATGACTTACAGAGGCTAGTTGATGTCTAGTACTTTTTAAACTAATACCTACACCACTGATCTGCACATGGCTTATTTCCATATAAGGTTGCTTATTTGAAACAACTTTTTATGTGTCAACAGCTAAAAGTTAAAGTTTTTTTCAGCAATAGGAGGCAACATTTTGACTGACATTTTGTTTTAATGAAATGGGGAATAGGGCAACGGTATGAGGCTGTGAGTACAAAATGTACGTTTCTGGCTACAACCTTGCTTCTTTGAAAGCATAAATGGCTGAGTTAATGGGTGTAAATGCTTTGCATTATCTGGTCTTCCCAGCATAACGATTTAACTTAAAAAGCTGCATTTCTCTATTTCCTGTGGTAGCTAATTTTGATTTTTGTAGTCTTTTCTGAGTTTTTTATTTTTTTAGCAGCTTTACTCGGTATTTACAGTGGTAACAGGGTTTTTCAAATCAACAAACTGCCAGTAATAGCAATCGGTATATAGAGACATGGCATTAAAAACAACATTAAAAATAAGTAAGGTGTAAAGAAATAATTGTAGATCATCTTAGTCTTTAGTGTGGTTTGGCTGAGACAACGGATTTTAGTGCAGATGGTAATTGTCTTACTATGTTTTTATAAATACTCACACACATGCAATTCAGGTTGTGTATTCATGCAGGCTTCCCAGTATGAAATACCAATACAGCTCAACAGATGCAGTGCTCTTTTGGGGCTGTGTTTAGGAATACTCCTGTATAAATGAAGGTTTTGAAAAGACTTCAGTTATTTCCACAGCACTGCAACACAAGCTCTCATTAAGGTAGACAACTGTTAAATCCATACACAGAATTGCCTTATTACATCTGCTCAGACTTACATGTTGAACAACTAAAAAGGATATTCAGAACACAAGTAAAATCATTATCTTCCTGTAGTGTATCATTTAACCAGTTATATATTCTTCTACAAGGCATTCACTGGTTTGCATACACAAAAATTATAAAACATAACTACATCATTGACATCACATCAGAACACTTTGTTCAGGTCAAAAAGCCCTTTCAAATGTTATGTGCAGGTAACCAGTATCCTTTGTGTATAAGCAGTCCTGTTTTCTCATATTTATAAGGATAGTGGTATAATCAGTTAAGCAGGTACCAAAGCCTTTTGAGTACTTTCATGGGTATTTATATTTATTATTTCTGTCATATTTTTTATCACAATTATAGGCACTTACTTTTAAATCTAGTAACATTTGCATGTATAAATGTTACTAACTTTACTTGTTCCACTACTTTTTTTAACGTGATAAACTCTGTTTTTTCCTAAAATAATCCCACTCAGTGGCACTCATTTTTATTATAAACAAAACAAGATTATGGTATGCATATTTAAGGTAATATATCATTTTCCATAGAAAACTCATTTGAATAATATTCATACTTTCAACCTAAAAATAAATATAAACTTACTGTATCCCAAGTACATCTTCCAACTTGTACTGCCTGCTACTAGGAAAGAAGGTGGATTTATTATCTATAAACATCATAATGGCATTGATGTACTTCAACAGTATTGGAGTGTGCTGTTACTGATCATCATCATCATCCCCTTTCGGCTTATCCCAGTTAGGGGTCACCACAGCGGAACAATGGTCCACAGAACAATTGGCAGTGGAGTTTTATGGTGCTGAGTTGCCAGCCCAGCGCCTAACCATCCAGAGAAGGCACACACACACACTCACACCTAGAGCCAATTGAGAGTGTCCAATCCACCTACAACATGTCTTTGGGATGTGGGAGGAAACCGGAGCACATGGAGGAAACCCACGCACACACAGGGAAGACATGCAGACTCCACACAGAAGGTACCCAGCTGAGAATTGAACCAAAAAACCTCTTGCTGTGAGGTGGCCATGCTAATCGCTGCACCACCACAGCCGCCCGGGAGGAGCATTACTGATAAAGTACAATAATTCGAGTCTATATCACGTTGTCAAACTTTTAAAAGTTCCAACGTCATATGGTCGACACCATATGATCGAACTTTTAAAAGTTTGAACGTTTCAACGGAGATCTCCGTACAGTGCTGAATGGAAAGATTTCCCTTTTCTGCACTGTAGAGCGATCTCAGAGTTGGTATATTTAAAGAGTGGGGGTGTGGGGGGTGCAGGGGTTTTGCCCCCATGCTTAAACCATTCAGTTAGGTTTTTTCTTTGGTTTATTTTTTTTATTACATTTTCGAACTTTTAAAAGTTTGATCATATGGTGTCGACCATATGACGTTCAAACATTTAAAAGTTTGATTATGTAATATAGACGCCAATAATTCTAATATTATAACTGCACCATCATGCACCCTTTTCTGTCTATGGTTTTCTTTTGCCCAGAATGTAGCTTATGGAGTTCAACACTAGATTACTTCCTCAGGTCTGCTTGTTGCCAGCCAGAATGTTATACTCTTACTTTCCATAGCTAGATCAATTCAGTCTGTTAACTAAGTCATTCCCAGCTTTTATGGCATTTTATTCAGAGGGGCTCCATTACTGACCCATTGAGAGCTTGCTACTCCATGTTAATTAAATATACCAATATGACACACATAAATCACCATACAGAATAGCTTTATTTCATACTGGCACAATTTATACTAGTCGGAAAGTTTCATGTATACAATGTAATGCCAAGAACACAGAGACAACTCTTACTCCTGAAATATAGGGATTGACTGGCATGCAGTACTGGCCCTGGCAACCCATACTGTTGTAACACTTTCCACGATCTATGGGTAGGATAAAAGCCACATTGCTCCCCACTGGATGAACAGTATTACCTTCAAGTGAGCCATCACGTTTCTGTTCTGGAAGAAGGTAGCTTGTCCTTTGGAGGAGAGAATGGAGCAGCTACCTCAAGTGAGGAGTCCTGGGGTCTTGTTCACAGCTGAACAAAGAGAAGACTGGCAGACTGACCAGTGGGTAAGTGCATCTATAGCAGTACTGCAGGCATTCTGCCTGACTGTAATGGTGAAGTAAGAACAGGAAATGTGTCACGAGACAAAGGTCAGAGTTTACCAACTCTCATCCTCATCTCACTTTTGGTCATGAGGTTGACAGGACTGATTGTCAACAAAAGTGGCACAAATTAGGTAATTTGCAGAGCAGCTGAATCACTGTGCTATGGTAAAGAGGCTGCCAATCATGGAGGATATTAAAGTGCAGTCTTTGTTCCTCCATGTTGAAAAGAGTCAACTGAGGTGATTTGGGCACCATTTGAGGATGTCTCCTAGGTGCCTCCCTTGGGAGGTATATTAGGCATAGCCTACTGGGAGGAGATCCAGGAACAGACTTGGAACACATTGGTGGGATTATATATCTCAGTTTGTTTGGAAATGCCTAGAGATCCCACACAATGGGGAGACCACCCCCACCACTAAGCAGAGTGATTTAGGGAATAGGTGACTGATGGAGAAGGATCCATGAATTCTATGTTGTACTCATATCATACGCTAATGTCATGTTTCATGTACCAAAAAATGTGCAAGTATAGACAGTTTAATATCGACAGGTTACACAACCTCACTTATAATTAATTCATGAGACTTGTGATTTCTAATTGTTGCAGTGATAATAGCTTCTTTTGATTCAAATTATTATCACATAATTTTGGCAGCCATTTACACAAACAGAACAATTTAACTCAGCAAAAAAAAAAAAAAAAAAAAAACAAAGCTAGTCTGGAGACAGTAGAAGGATAGGGAACATTTCAGTCTCTCTCTCTCTTGCTAATAAAGTAGTCAGGTCATTAGCTTCCTAGTATATAGGAATTATATTAAGTACACATTCCTTTACTTCAACGAAGGCACACCCATCGAGCTGGCAACTCGGCACCGTGAAAATCTACTGCAATCATTAGCAGACTGGAGTTCCGCTGTGGCGACCCCTAACCAGTAAAAGCCGAAAGACAACAACAACAACAACACATTCCTTTACTCGGTGAAACAGGAACTCAGTGTACTCAGAATTTCAGCTAAAGCACCCTGTTCATATGTCCTGGGATCAAAGGTATAAATTCTTTTGATTTAAAAATAATTAAACACACAACTATTTATAGGTAGTAAATGCAGCAAGCTAAGCAAAGAAGGACAGACTCCCTATCCTCAGCAAGACCCCTGAGATCAGGAATTAACTAGTGACCATATTGTTTTATTTTCGCTGTATTACAAATCTCAACAACTGGCCCAGTAACCTCTCTCCTTGTATTGTAGTCTATTTTATTAACTGGCTATATATCTTGGGTAGTTTATTCTTTGTCAATGTCACATTTAAGCTCAATTTCCATTGTAGAATCCCATATAGCACTTTTTATTATGGATTCTGTTTCTGATTGCTGATAGTTTTCAGTTCCACCTTTTTAATCTATGTAATCATATTTCACCTCTCACTGATAGTTTGTCTTTGGTTTTCCATTTACTGGTTATAGCTTTCATAGCCACTATCAGCAATAAAGTTAGCTGTGCTTTCACCTCTTTACTACATGCTATGTTACACCAGTTCAGCAAAACCATCTCTGTACTGAGGTTAAATGCTCTTCCAGGTATCAGACTTACTTACCATATTATTCAAATCATTTTTATGCCGAAGCAATTCCATACATTCCCAAAATATATACTCTCAAAGACCTCTTTCTAAACTATCACATCTTCAACATATGCCTCTCTTCTGCGGGAACATTTTCTCAAGTTTTGTGGAGGTATAGAAACATTTTTGCAGATACTTCCATGGCAAAATTATAAATATTTTCAATGTAGTTGTATTTTGAGGCTTAAGATATATTTCCCCTCCACTAATTATCTATAATATGTTTATTAATCATTCACTACACACCAGTTTTACCTTTACTTTATATTGTCTTTTCAAATCTAATTTTGGTTTATATGTTCTACTTATTACTCTTTTCTGGTCTATCTTTTTTGTTCTGGTCTCAGTTATAAAATCTTTGATTTGGGGTTTAAACAAAATTATCATTTAACCTCTATATATCTTCCTCGAGCTCTAACATTAGACCTGTATATGCAAATTGATGTGAGTTCAGCAACCCCAAACGTTGCCTACCTTCATTCCATTTTATTACTTTACCTTCAAAATCTCAGTTTTTGGCTCTTTCTTCATCAAATGCTCATTACATTTTCTTCTGTGTCTTTCTTATTACGATGTATGTGGTATAACCTGTTGAAGTTTTTCCATTTCCCCATGGTCTAGTTTCCTTTAACACAAATATTTGCTTAACGTTTTTAAGTTAATATGGCTATACATAATGCTGCTTATATTCCTTTCCTAGATCTGCCCAAATGCCCACGATCTTATCTTTATTTCATCGGGCACTAGGCCTATCATGCTCTTCCATCTGGGCATATATTCTGTGCCCTGAGTTAAGTATACTAATCTAAGTGGAGTAGTACTGTGCTAAGTATCCATATTTGGAATTCTCAAACCAGCCTTTTCCTTTGTCAGTATTAGTTTTTTAGTTTTTTTCCATTGCACTGTTTCTGTTTTGTCAAACTCCTTAATTTCCTTTTTCCTACTTTTCCATATGTGATCTGTCAGTTGCCTACACAAAGAACCAGCAGAACGAAAAAACATACCCCGGGATTCATGAACCTTGCGCCAGGCGCCAGCATAGCGTCGGCGTTATAACGCCAAATATGGCTGCTTAGCGATTCAGGTATGAATGAATTCCATGTGCACTACCGGCGTGCGCCGGACCGTCCCCGCCCCCGGCGTAGGTATTGCACCATGCAAATGAGGGCAAATAGCGATCCACGAAGTGGCGCAGGCGTAGCGTAAGGGCACGGCAATGTAAACCAAAAAAAACGGTTTACATTTACCCAAACATACCGGAGGAGTAACGGAAGGCTGTCAAAGTCAGGTATCATATAGGTGCAATATGCCAATGTGGAAAGGCACCGAGAATGTCCAAAGAAAATATGCACAAAATGTAAAAAATGACATAAATGGCACGTACGTAGAAAGAACAGCAGACCCCCGGGATGTGTGCACAGAAGTTGTAAAGCAATGAAATAATATGATAATGTCCGAAAAGAGCATTAGAACACAAATCAGCTGCACAGCCACCACACACCATAGTATGTATGTAAAGCTGCAACCCCAGCGCAATGGTTGTCAAGGAGTGGAGGCGGTGTCGGCGCCGTAACCAGGTATTAGTAGTCAATTCCATGCAAATGAGGCAGATAATAGTGAATCGCAAAACGGCGCCAGCGTAAGGATGGAGCAAACGGCGAGTGGTACGACACCGAGGCGTGGCCTACACGAGATACATGTCAACCACACACGGGTGTGCCACTGTAGGAGGAAGGATATTGGAGGACAGCAAATCTGGGCTGTACAATGCACATCACAGCATCAGGACTGGCGTGTTAGGAAATAGATGCGCTGACAGTACAGAATGCGTACAAATGCATGTGCACGAGGATGACTACATTCCCGAAACCAGTCATGTGACGGCCTCACCGGCAACAACCAGGGATATAGGAAGGTAATGCGGAGAATACGAGGAAATGCGGAAGCAGTGTAAATGTATCCGTAACGAGCAATTAACACCAATCAATGCAGGAAGGGCAAACGCCGGCAGCTGATAAGTCTGCATGCAGACTCCTGCAGAACGGGAAAGGGGAGGCATATGAGAGCAAAGATAATAGGGGATGTAGTAGAAATGCAAAGAGCAAAGAACCGAAATAGCACAGCCAAGTACAGAGGTAGCATAACTGCGGCCGCAGATAAAATGCATCATATGCCATGTGCCTGCAGGATGCAGTAATGTAAGATGCCAGGCGAAGGCAATGCAGGCAACTGTAATGTAACACTACAGGCAGTACCGTTGCAGCTGCAAGCGTAAAACCACGGAAATAATCCATGGATAGGGCCGCACAGACACACCCAATGACTTCACCGGGTATACAGCACAACAGTAATAAATGTGAATGCGCACAACACACAGCGCGATTTCCCAAACGCCGCACCGTAGGGTGTAAACAGACGGGGAACTTTTAACATGTATATGCTGGGTGCCGCCATGGCCGTGATGCATAGGTATGTGGCAGAGACAGACGGAGTTGCGGATGGTGGTTCCGACAACTACCGTAGGCCTCACAGGAGAAGGAGAGTGTTCAGACCAAGGGTGACCTACCAGGGGCTGCGAGACCTGGAGATAGTAGAGCGCTACAGGGTGGACAGGGACACGTTACAGCAAATAGTGGAGCTGTGCCGGCCGCGCCTGAGAACAAGAGACAACAGAGGGGAGCCCATCCCAGTGGACACAAAGGTATGTGTGAGCTTGCGAATACTGGCTACAGGTACCTTTCAAAGGCCCACCGGGGACATAATGGGCATCTCACAGGCATCAGCATCCAGGGTACTACACCAGTTCCTGGATGCCATGTTACCACATGCCCATGAGCACATAAAGTTCCCCACATCTCAGGAGGAGTTGGCTAGCAATATCGCCGCTTCCACCGTGTGGCACAATACCGGAGGTCCTGGGTGCGATAGACTGTGCAGCACATAGAAATTAAGTCACCACCTGGGGAGCAGGGTAGGCGCTACATAAACCGCAAGGGATACCCCTCCATCAATTGCCAGGTCGTGTGCAATGCGCAGGGCATTATCATGGATGTGTGTGCTGGCAGCCCTGGAAGCTACCACGACTCCCATATCTGGCATGCCTCACAGCTGTATCAGGTATTCGCCAGTGGGGACATCACACAAGGTCACCTTGTGGGGATGCTGGCTACGCACTGGAGCCGTGGTTGATGACACCCATCAGAAATGCACACACACACATGCAAGAACGCCATAATGAGGCACACGCACAAACGAGAATAATCATAGGGCGTGTGTTCGGGATCTTGAAATCACGGTTCCGGTGCTTGGATACATCCGGTGGAGCCTTGCAGTACTCTCCAGGCACAAGTGCCCACATATTCATAGTATGTTGTATGCTACACAATATGATTCTGCGGAAACAGCTGCTGCAGGGACATAATGCCGGAGGGCCACCAAGCCCGCCACAACTGCCAGGGCAAGCACAGGCACAGGGCGTGCGGCGCCACGGACACACTGAGCCAGCCCCAGTAGGTAGACAGAGGCGTACCCAATATGCCTACGCCCTGGCAAAGAGGGAACGCATAGCACATACTTTGACAGTGTAGGCCCCATGGACTGACACCTCCTGACCTGCACACACAGTAAAATGGACGCCACACAAACATGTCCGCCCGTAATGTGTACCGTATGCGGACGTATGTGTGACTCCAACAAAGGCACCGGCCAAACACTGCACACCCAATAGCCAGCAGAGCATGGAACGCCAACACCTCAACGCACGCCGGTTCAACAGCACACGGCGTAGCCATATGCTGCCACTATCGCCGCAAGTCGACCACACATGTGCGCATGTGCATACACAGATACGGAAATACATATCAGTACACATGTAGAAATATATACGCATACACAGATAGAAAGTACAACAGTGTAATATGGAACCCAGGGATGCAAGTTAACAGAAAAGTAAAGGCCGAAATCACCACATATTAAACATAGTGACCGACAACCCGATCATCCTGGAGGGTGGGCAGGGCAGGTAACGCCAGCCATGGAAATGTTAACCTGCATCAATACATATCCGCGTGTCGGGATGGTCACCAGTCCACGGTACAGTAACGGGATATGTGTAGGGTCACCACCTGTCCCACGTTGTGAGGGACAGTCCACCTTTGGGCAGTTGTGTCCTGCAAAACATTGACAAAATGGCAAATGTCCTGAGATTGTAGGACAAAACCATTTCCCATAATTACTTTATTAGTTGCAGAAAACAGTTATTTTGTAGAAGAAACATCTAAATATGATAATAAACAGAATAAGCAACTGTAATGCTACGGCTTTGTATTCCGTCAAAAAGTGAATCGCTGTCCTTTGTACTGGCCGTGGGTATGTGTTGGCATGCAAAATCTGGCGTTTCTACTAAAATGTCCCACTTTGGCCATTTGAAAAGGTGGCAACCCTACATATGCGTGTCATATCCATAGGACATGAGTGCGGAGATACACGCCGCCACCGGCGATGCGCCAACGTAGGTATTGTGGTCAACCGTCGGTGCGAAGCGGAAAGCATACCAGTGAAGTGTACGACATTATGAGGAACGACCTCATTTGGGGTGTAAAACAGTTCATGTTCCTCGCAGTTCCTCCAAGTTCCACATTGAAAATGTCTCTCAAACATCCATTGTTAGGAATGTATATAAATGACATCCTGGTAAATAGAATGTACTCATAGTAAGTTAGTAAAGGTTCTTCACTGTAAGTAAATCAGCATATCATAATCAACCTATGACCTACTTAGCTGAAGTTGTCACTATGCCATTACTATGTGTTCCACATTATGCCCATGTGTTTCACATTACTACTGTGTGTGTTCCCCACTCCGGAAATAGAAGGTTGACAGCCATGGCGGCAATATGTGTATGTGTGAGGTGAGGTTGTCGTGTGTTCCGCTGTGTGTGTGTAATGTGTGTGCCAGTGTAAACTGTGTATGAAGGTGACATGTCACAGGCGGAGTGTAATAACAGGCGAGGCATACAGTACAGGAACCATAGGCGTATGTACAGCAGTACCCACAAAGTAGTACTGACATCTCCTCAGTGGCTATGCACGTGGCGTCGTAAAATGATGCAAAGCGCAAATGTCCCAAAGTGTACCACAGAGCCATAGCAAACAGGAGATGCAAAGGGCGATGTACAAACCACGACCGTAGGTATGGCGGCCATAACGTAGACTCCACACGGTCCGTCGGCAGCGTTACACAGCATCAGGCATGTACGGCGAAAATACGAATGTGCCATCCCGGCACCGATCGTGAACACTCACGGTCCGGTAAATACCGCTGTGTGTTCCACGACCGTGACGTAAGCAAGCGGCACACGAATAGGAGGCTACCGGTAGCATACAGTCCGCCCCAAGTATAGGACCACAATCACCGTAACTATCAGCGACAAAATGCCAATGGATGGTAGGCACGGACGAACATCCGCAGATATATAACCGATGTGAAGGAGGAATACGTGCAGGAAGCACACATGCAGGCGATACCGACAGCAGGCGACATCAACAAAACAAACATTCCCGGAACAACAGACAGGTAACCCGCAGCTCCCCAAGCAGGGATGGAGCACACACACAAGCATATCTGGTATGTATAAATGCAAGACTCACACCCGTACCGTCACCCACATCCGCAGATATACCCCATTGCACATATCAAAGGGATAACAGCTAAAACCGTAGCAAACACATACAGGCAGTGAATGACAGCGGCATACCCACAACAAGCTCCTGGGAAACACTAGCAGCGGCTCATGCATCCATGCATTCGCTATGTACAGGAAAATAACAGCCATGTAACACATTTGAATGCACAACGCCATCGACAGGCGCCGCCAGGACACGGGGACCCACATGTCGAACACAATACCATACCCAACACACACAATCCACGGCTAACACCACAGCGAAATGTACCCGACACCACACATAGCGGATGCAGTCACACAAACATGATACAATACATACCATCCTCACGAAGGTATTGCAAATAACCAACGGCCACACGAGGAAAGAACCATGGCCTAGTGCCGACGCGAACGAGCGAAAGGAAGGGGATCACCGCTGATATGCGCATAAGTACACACCGAGGAACAGCTATTGGCCTGATTAACCCACATGCATCAGGCGGCGAATATAAGGAAGACTCCTGGATATTCAAAACGTATGTTCATACGGAACACTATCAAACTAGAGAAAGAGAAACAAGGGAATAGAGACGAACTCAGAACAAAAGGCGGAAAGGTATGTCGAACCCACGACATGTACTGGTGTGTAACGCACGATACGTATGTGACGAATCTGTACAGTATGTGAACAGTGTGTGTAGGTAAAGATACCTGTCCATCAGGCAGAGAGGAAGGTTGGATATGTAATGCTAAAACGCGCAGCATACCAACAACTGTGGACAACGTGTGCACAGCAGTGGGACAACATGTAAACACCCGGGATAACCCCAGGGCCGGCTTGCCACCCTTTCAAAAGGCCAAAGTGGGAAATCGTCGGGACACACTTCAGATGTTACAGGTGGACACATACCCATGGTCAGTACAAAGGTTAGAACTCTACTCTTTTGCATAAAGAAAAGTGTAGTCTTGTAGCAGTTCAGTTGCTTATTGTGTGTCTTGTAACAGTTAGGAATGTACATACATAAATAAGTATGTTATGCAACTCTTACATAAGAATGGGATATAGTGATGTCCCACAATCTCAGGACATTTGCCATTTGTGATAAATTTTGTCAGGACACAACTGCCCAAGGAGGGACTGTCCCTTGCAAAGTGGCACAGGTGGTAACCCTACCCCAGGTCTGCCATAGGGGTTGCAAACACAGAACAATGCCACCACCCACGCCGATGCTGGCAGTGGATATCCAACACTGAAGTGCCACAGCAGGGGATAGGACATTTATGTATAGTGTCACAGCACACATGTGCATGGGCATATACCGTCGATGTCATACGGAATGTGCGCACGACGTGCACCTATCCCACGCAGTAGGGCGACTATGTCAATTATGTGTAATGCAAAGCTGGCATGATGGATATGTTCACAAATCATAGACAGTATCACAGGCATAGCATGCATGATGGAGCGATGGGCTAATGTTATATACATACACAAGATATGTATGGCCTGCACATATGGGACAATGTAGTAGCAGAATAGGTACCCGAAATGGAGGTAACAGCAAGTGACCATGTCCAAACGTTCCATAGCAGGTGCAATGTGTGCCACAATGATGTCCAGCAGGGCCGTGTGTAAACACATGTGCAATGTACACAGTACTGACACCCCCCCCATGGTAGTGTCCACTGAGCGGCAGAACTGGATGTCAACTGTCATGTCTATACAATACGTCCGCTGTGGTGGTACCATGGGTCTGTGTCACCCTACCAGCAAGGCAGCTATCACATGACTAGTGACACAGTGTGCCCCTGTGGGATGTGCACAGGACCTATGTCCCACAGCATGGTGTGTGTCCAGTCTGTGGATGTCACACAGACGCCCGGGCTGAGCAATGTGGCATGTGTGCACACATGCAGGACTGCTCCTCCCCTGCCCACAGCAAACGCCATGTAGGAGTACTACATGCATCAGTACTGTGGAGAACATGGCCCATGGCAGAGTACATTACACCCCTGTGTTAGTGGCATGCAGGTGAGCACAGATGTGTTACATGACTGTCATTTGCATATGTCAACTGTCTGAGCTGGGTAGAGAGCACAGCATGACTATACTGAGACATGTAACGTTGTATCCATTGTGTAAGGTACACCACACATGTGTTATTGTAACACGGCCTGCGTGTACATGTGTGTATGGCACAGGTACAAGGGCACCCAAGGTATCAGCTAGACATACGGTCCAGAAATGTGTAGTCCTGCACATGTGTACCCACGCTATGGTGTAATATGGCAACCACAGCACCATGTGGGCCATGTGTGTGTACATCAACCATGTACAACGTGATATGCCTGTATAGGGACAGTATCCATGTGATACACACCGCATGACTGTCAGTATGCAAAGGTGATGTGTATGCACTATGTGTGATGTAACTGATGCAATGATATCTACATGATATATCTGCCACACTGACACCTGTATGGGTGTCAGCAACATGAGTAGGATGAGCTAGAATGCTGCCAGGTATGTAGAAGTGGTATATGTAGGCATGTACAGTACTGTGTGACAGCAGGTAGTGTACGTATGCAAATACTGAGCATGAGGGGCCACATGTCTGAGGAACGTGCAATGCCACACGTCCCTGAAATGTTGTAGTCAGCATGATATGCCTGCACCACTGTGTGAACTGTACAGAAGGCACATGGCGTAACATGCCGATACATAGGGTATGATGTGATGCTGGATGTGTACACTGTCAATAGCATAAAGTGGAATGGTGCTGAAGGGCAAAGAGTGGATCATGTCTGATGTGATACCCTCTGTACCACCCCAACCACCCATGCAATAATATGACAGGTGGCCAGCATGGGATGTGGTGTGCTGTGGCGCACAGAAGCCCAACAAGGGTGCCAGAAAAGGCATGCAGGTAGTCAATGAGTGTGTAAAGCATGTATGTCAAGATGTGGCCCAGTGCCATACTGAATGGCCCAGTCATGGGTGTAGAGATGCAGCCCCATACGTGCAATGCAGTACCATCCATGTGTAGTGTGATAGATGTGGTAGTGTGGTGGTCAGGGTGCACAACGTACATGAATGGGCTAGCAGTCACTGACGTGTGCTGCTGCAGAGACATGTAACAGCCAGGTTGGCGGGATACAACAACTACGGCGGTTGGAGGTGACATTGGGACTGTGTTCCCAGACATAACATGTGCATGCCAGTACTATGTATGTGTCCACAGGGTTAATACAATGTCCAGCCAAGGATTGGAACCCTGTAGTGAGTGAGAGTGTGTATTGTTGGTAGGTACCCCATTGGCAGGCAGGATGCCAGCAACATCTGTGTCGTCAATGCCTGCATGACCGTGGTATGCTGCATTGAATGTGGATGTAGTCAAACAGCAGAGACATACCACCACACTGCGTGAGGGCCCACACTGCAATGTCTGGCAGTCATGTGTAGGTAGCTAGCTGTGGAGTATGTCATGCACCAGCAGGACACACCATGACTGTCAAGTGACACACAACACACAGGTGAACAAAACTACCGTGCAACAGCCTGCACATGTGCCCATACAGCACGTGTGCATGGAACAGGAATACCACTGTGGCGTCTGTGAAAATGCCAGCACCACCATGTCTCAGTGTGGAATAGCATGGTCCCTACCAGTGTGTAAATGTAGCAGAAGTGCACTGTGATCACTGTTGGCATAGGCACATAGACTGTCCATCGGACGGTGCCATGCCCTCAACTACCTCTGTCAGTGGATGTCAGTAATACCGGCTGTAGTGTGTATGTACCATGCATGCTGCTATGGTTGTGTGCTTAGGGTGTGGCTAGCAGGGATGGTAAGCATGGATGTTCAGCAAACAGAGCGGCAAGGTGTGTAGGCCTAGCATACAGACACATGGAGGTTTGGTGCATGCTGAGGGTAGTGCAGGTATGGTATGTGTCGTGTAATGTGTCACCCAGCTATGCGTACTGCATGGCCAAGCATGTGTGGGTACGTGGGAGTCCATACTAGGGAAGGTCGTGTTGCTGGCAATACATAGCAGTAGCAACTGTCCCAGGTGCAATGTACAGCATGCCAACCCGACTGGCATGTAACCTGTGGTGTACAGTGTCTGCACTGTCGCGTGTCACAATGTGTGTAGTGGCCACAAACATGGGTATCTGAACATGGACTAGCTATGATGCAATGTGTCATGGGAAAATACAGTATGTGTGTAAATCACGGTGTGGTGTGGGAACCACCCACCTGTGTGTGTTGCAGTCCAGGTATGTGACTGGGAGGTATGATCTGTGTACAATCTGGACTGGCAGGTGTGCCGTGTAGGGCATGGAGGCAGGTCCCAGGCACCGTAGATAACTGACATGTGTGCTGTACTGTGTGTGCAGTGCTAGTGTACAACACAGTGGAGGGTGTAAGCATTGTCACACATCACTGCATGCTGTGCCTACCTGTGACAGCCCTGCCAGAGACAGACATGTGACACCGCTGCACAGGCAGCATAGCATGAGAAGATGTACATGTGGGCTGCACACCTTAGCCAGATGTCCACCGTCATGTGTGCCACGGTAGTGTGGTTCAACACGACTATCAGACTGGACAAACAGCACATGCCTGCATAACAACAGTATGACCATAGTCAACAGTCCCAGTGACAGAGTAGGCCAATGTAGACTATCCCTGCATGCAGACCAGTGGCTACTGGACACCTGGCTAGACACACACCTGGACGGTTAATTCACCATTGAGCCATCACATGTCCACGTCCATGTGGGCCGTACAATGTCATCACAGGGTGGTCACAATAGCAGGTGGCAAGGCAGACACGGTGTACCAGGTGATGTGTCATGTGTGCATATGTTGAGTAGCACAGCCGTTCACATGTCTGCAACATACTGGTGCACGATGTATACTGTTACATGATGAATGGAACTGCACTGTCACCCACTACAGGGCCAGCTGGCACAGGTGTGGTGTGACTGGTGTAACCCATGTTTGCACAGGATACACACTGCTGTTGTAGGCAGCCATGCTGGTGGCCACCAGTGATATATGCAGTGGTCATACAAACATACCGTACACAGTGTTCAGGCAGGAATGTCAATTGTCGTGGACGATGTGCTGCTATGTGAATGTGGGTGTTTGTTGTGAATGTCACACATCCAGAAGACACCATCTGGTGCAGTCATGGTTGTCAACACCGGTACACACATCCACAGCAGTCAGAACCCAGTCCCGACAATGTGTGTCAGTCACCCTTGTACCGTGTGACATATGTGCACATGGCGGAACACCTCCCACTGTCATCTAAGCTGGCTACATGATGGCTGGAATGTGCTGTAGAAATGTACAATGCTGGTAGCCCAATGAAGTACCTGGAATCAGACACAGTACACTATGTCAGCCATGTAAACCATGCACAATAATGACTGCCCAACAGACACAAACAATGCATTGACACATGGAACATGTGCTCATGACAACCCCACTGAGGTATGTTGCACATATAGATGTACAATTGTCATCTATGGCCATAGCATGGATGCAGACACACATACTCCACAGGTAGTACCATGTGATGTAGGTAGGGGGGCATTGCTTGTGTATATGTCACAGTAGATGTACACAGACATGTCCTGCATAGCCGTCATGTAGGGGTAGCTGTGGTATGTCACTACTGGACATGCCCATACAGATTACCATGTCCCGCAGGAGATGTGTTAGGTGTGTACCACATGTGACATGCTGACAACAATCTGTGATGTGTATGGCTGCTGGTGTACCTGTGTGACAATGTCTGTGATGGGTGCAAAGGCACATAGTATCGTATTGTATGCACACAAGCCCCACATAGCTGCATAGCCTGAACATACAGTACAAGGAGTGTGTGGGATGATAGCAACCCACAGGTGGAGATGGGTATGGACGGCGGCCCACAACCACATGTGTGTGTACGGTGTTCACGTCCACGACACATGAGCATCTGAGAGGCTAGCGTCACAGTTGTACAGGGTCGCATGTACATATGTTCAGCAACATCCCTGTATGTCCCACCACTGGCCTGTGGACCGATGGACAACAACCAAATGTGCAGGTATGAGATGTGCACAGCACATCACAGATGCCTACCGTAGAACAGGCCTACCATGTAGACATGTGCACAGTAGGTCTGCGCCACCTGCAGTCAAACATGTTAGGTGCCAAACCACACCAATAGTCCGGCCAATGACACAGATGGGCGTGCATGCCTCTGTGTATGTATGTCTGTGAATGGCTCCGGCATAGCAATATAGCCGTGTCACCATTGTGAACAACAATATGAATGGGTTGTATGTGTGAGGGGTGCATCATATGTGTATGGTCAGATCGACGATACCATCAGTGGGCCTGCTATGTGAACATTCATGTCCCCATACATGGATACCTCTGCTGAGGCCAACACCACATTCACACAGGGAGGGATGGCGGTGTGTAGTGCAGCAGCAGACATGTGGGTGGCAGCGGGCAATGTATGTACACATATGTGTTACCCACATCAGTTCAGGCTGATATCCATGTGCATGGGATAGCGGTGTGTGTACACATACAGCACTGTGTCGATCAACATCCCAGCACATAGCACCTGCCAGGGCTACAGTGTATGCATGGATGTGTGATACCTGCATGCACCACACACACCCTCAACAAGCAGCGTGCAGCATACCTCGCTGGAGGACAGTGTCCACACCATGGTGATAAACATGTTGAATGTCCATATTCACACAGCTATGACAAAAGCAATGGACAGCCACCCTGCCAATACCGTCAGCCCCTGGGTGGGTCACACCCATTGCCATGTATGTGGCATACCCTGCCATATCATGCAGAGATGACCAGCAAGGCTGCATGAGCTATCACAGTCCCACATGGTGCAATGGACAAAAGGCACTCTCACTATCAACCATACACAGTAGTAATGTGGTGGCGATGCACCCTGTCATGTTACAGGTGCTGTGTGATGCTCTGCACAATGTGTGCGTGTACATGCTATGCATGGCCTTTCCTGCTAATGTGTCATGGTTACACATTGCTCCATGTCTATCACATACGTAACACAGGTGAGCTGGGGCAAGTTGTCCAGCACCGGTACGGTGCTGTGTGGAAGTACATGGCACAACACATGCATGTACAGGTGTCCATGTGTATGTGTACAGTGCCGCTGCTGTCGTTCACAATGGACACAGACGTGATGTGTACTGACATATACACAGCGCACAGGTGAACAGTAGCACAGCCGTCACATGGGGACATATGCCAACTGATATGGACATAGGTGCAGCCAGGTACACATGTCCATGGCAGGCTAACATCTACATGGTGCGTGCACAGTGTGATGGGGTGGCACACAGATATGATGTGACACCCAGTGCTCAATGGTGTGAAGCCACAACATCGGCTGTGTCACCGCCACGATGCCCTTCACAGATCACTGTGCAGATGTCGTACATGTCATAGCAATGTATTTCCAACAGTATGCCAGCACAGCAGTGTGAATGTGACCTGCCACCATCATCATGTCTTCCAGATAATGCCACGTTCGGCTTCCACCATTTAGCCGACAGGAGGAGGAGGTCATCATACCATACCTCCAGAGTAACTACAACGCCCTGTTTAGCCATGTGCCACAGCAGGCACAAGAACGGCAGGAGATGTGGGAGGAGTTGTGCAGGAGGGTGAACAGCGTGGGCGGAACCAACCGCAGCTACCAACAAATCCGCAGGCACTGCACAGACCTGATCCGGCATGCAAGACAGCGTGTCGCTGCAATCGCCAGGCAACAACGTGGGACAGGTGGTGGGCCACCAACACAGCCCCCACTCACAGCTACGGAGGAGCTCCTGGCCAGTCTGGGGACACCCACGGAACAACACGCAGAACCACTTGCGTCCATCGTGGAGGTGGGTGTCTCCCGAGCTATGAGCCTGGAGCCGCATGGTAAGTCAGTGTTGCATGTTTGTATGATAGGCGACGTGGGTGTGGGT
Organism: Protopterus annectens; assembly: GCF_019279795.1. Taxonomy (NCBI): domain Eukaryota; kingdom Metazoa; phylum Chordata; order Ceratodontiformes; family Protopteridae; genus Protopterus; species Protopterus annectens. The sequence continues at coordinate 1,256,007,751 of NC_056743.1, forward strand.
GTCATAGTACAACACATGATATAGCAATACATGCCAGGTATATGGCCACACAAGATGCAAACCATTGTATGCTATGTTGTGTTAGCAGACATGTGCATAGCACATGCAACCACACACATGCATGATGTGTCATGCACAGTGCTGACCGTGGAGATAGTAATGGCTAATGTGTATACCTTTGTGTAATGCCTTTACAGGTACGTCTGGCATGTCGCAAGGACAAGGGTCTGTTGCAGGTAAGTCTGTTGCCAGTCAAACGCATGTTCTGCTGTATTGATATTCCCCATGTGTCTAGGCATGACATGCTCACCTGTGTGTGCCCCGTCACGGTATACAGCTCGCACCACCCGACATACACACCACCCATGTACAGTAGATACACCCGTTACCGTAGAGTGGTATGACACCACACAACCAATTGGTGTGTTACGTGCATTCAGCTATGTATACAATGGTGTAGGTGTTACACAATGGCTGCATGTGTAGTATGCATTGGTATGCCAGTGCAGTATGGACACAGTACCACAGAGTGAGCTGTGATCTGGCCAGAGCACAGGTGTTACCAATGTGACCCATGCCCCTGCATCGGTGCACTGCGTTGTGACATGGCGCATGCCATGTCCCATGCACGTGGATGTCTGGCTGCAGCATTGCCACACCATGATATGACCTATGCACAACATAGCAGACATGCACACTGTCAGCATATCCGTAGAGAATGTGACACGTCACACTAGTATGGGTGTATGTCACATGGGCCACCACAGGGCCGTGTGCACAATGTCTACCACACACAATTGTCAATGAGTCAGACAGACAAGGCCATGGTTGATACCTACAGGCATGTTGCCACACAGCACATCCACAGTGGGTACTCACCATTGCACCCTGTACACACATAGTGGGTTCATCAATGTAGTGGAGCCCCTGGACATCTGATGTAGTACACCAGTGACATGAAATTCCTCTCCACAGCTACTACAGGTGCCTCCAATGTCCACCATATATGTGCTGCTGAGCAGCTGAACTGACTTACAGACATGGCAATGTAATGCGTCCAGGTCACGCATCGCACAGACACATAGCTGTGTCCTGCTACTGTGCAGTGGCACAGAGCCCGCACCACACACCATACAGCTATGCACACAGCTCACAGCAAACGTACCTGCACAGACATCACTGTTACACATACATTGTATCTGTACACTGTACACATAACACTGCACCATGACAGCCATCGTGATGTGGTGCATGCGGTGGGACACCATCTTCACATGTCCACATGATACCGCACATGTTTGCGGTGTACATTACATAGTGTTGGCAGCCATGTGTACTCTGAACGTGCCCGCGGCCACACGGTGTATCACGCTGATGCATGCAAACTACCATGAATGTGTGTACTGCATGCCTACTAAATGACACCTGCCTGTTGTACTGTCCCCACCAGGGCAGTGTACATACTGCCACTATGAATGTCTGGTCTGCATTCACTGGTCTGTGTTGTGTGAATGCTGCATGCCACCTGCATTATCACATGCATGCTGTGTGTGTGTGTGTGTGTGTGTGTGTGTGTGTGTGTGTGTGTGTGTGTGTGTGTGTGTGTGTGTGTGTGTGTGTGTGTGTGTGTGTGTCTGTGTGTGTCTGTATTGTAACCGATGGTATGTCTTTGTATTGACAGGTGCTGTAGGTGCGTTCCCCTCCTGCGGTCAATCTGATGCTAGTGTCCCCACAGATACTAGTGGTGATGAGCATGTGCATGAGGCACAGGCAGGGTCGTCACAGGCAGAGTCTGTGCCACTGGAGAACATCACACATACGTCCCTTTCATCCCTGCACACGGTTCAGATGCCGACACATACCCCAACACCGTTGCCCATAGATGACGGTCAGTCAGCGTCTGTTGTCCCCGAGCAGGAATGTGTGGTGGCTGCAGAAGGTGTGGGTACACACGATGTTGCCAGTGTAAGGACTGGTGCAGTGCCACGCAGGCATGTGGCAGGTGCTGCCCGTGGGAAGCACCGCTAGACATACACCTGCCGTACAGGGTGCAGCAGCTGGTATAACCAGACGCATGTTCCAGACTGTAATGGCGGCGCAGGCACGTGCCGAACGGCAGAACCAAGACGGGCAGAGGCTGCAGAGGTCCGCAATCCGCACCCTAAATGACAGCATCCAGGCATTGGCAAATGCACAACAGCATCTTGCCGATGTTCTGGATAGGAGATTGGGCGATATGGCTGGTCTCATCGACCGAGGCTTGGCCATCCTTGAGCGTGCGCAGTCCGTGCAGGAACACCAGGTAGGGGTGAGGCATAGGGCACGTGGGCGTGTGCCAGCAACACCACCTGCTGCAGGTCAGCGTGTGCGTGCCACCTCCCATGCCCACACAGACAGTGATGGTAGCAGTAGCACTGCAGCTGCTACTACACCATCCACACCAGGACAGAGCAGGCCACGTGGACGTGGCCCTGGACGGCCCCGTCGTGGGCACATTTCCAGCGGACATGTGACATCGGAGAGTGGACAGTCTGTACCTCCACCCGGTCGTGCCCGTGCGACCCCAGGCAGGCGCGGGTCACTCCGCCGCCGGCAGACACAGTGAGCCGTAACACCTGCACTGTACAGTCAGGGGCTGCCAAGCATACCCCGTGTAGGCATCACAGATGACTGAACTGTGTACACACACACCCACACACAGCAGACACAACTGTAGGGCTCCACCACACCCACATGCAATCTACATAGTCATGCCCACTCAATGCACTGGCCCTTACACACACACATGATGTCATCCATTGGTACAGCCCATGCCTGTGGCACACATATCACCCTGTGCATATGATTAAGTCTCTGCCGCATAACTGTGAGCCACACCATCAATGCACGGTTAAGCTAACATATTATGATGCACAGGGTGGACACGATAGTGAGAGGTGTATGTGATACCTGTGTACGCATAGTGCGTGCTGTGTATGTTGTGGTGTGTGTGTATGGCTGGTGACAGGTGTGTATGTGATGTGTGTTGTGCACGGACATCATGCAGCAGACATACCATGCAGGACAGGTGCAGCATTCATCGATATGTGTACACAGTATGTGTGGTGGTTACATGTGTAGCACCATGTCGGTGCAGTTAACCCGTATGATACTGATGGTGTACTTGCACGTGCCTACTGGGAGCACTGTAATTAGTTCCCCACGTGTAGTCGTGGGGTACCCACAGGCATGTCTGGCAAAATCAGCATAGCACAGTTACCCACATCCGGCATGGACCCCTACATAGGTACATAGGCACACATGAACGTGACAGGATATGTGCCCTACGACATGTGTGGACCTAGCATGACTGTGTGTGGCATCTAACACCCCTCAGGATGGGGATGCCATATCCATCAGTCCCCAGTCCCTGGTCTAGCAGTGACACACAGAGGTTGACTGGCGCATAACTATCGTCACACATCCACACGTCATTAGCAGTCCTGGACAAAGGCAGTCAGGGCCTTTCCTTCACATGGCCTGGCACTCCTCCGCGTGTTGTAGGGTGTGTCTGGCCGTTACCCTGTTCCCCCAGCACGTCCCACTCATCTTTGAGTTGAGGTGTCTGACAGTCGCTTCTGTGCCCGTGTTTGCATGGGGCCTGGGAGGTGGAATGTGCCCATGTCACCCAGGTCAGACATGGCCGTGTATGTCAGGCACAGATCACCACGGAGCAGCTGTGCTGTGAAGATCCACAGCCGGTGTCCCCTTGGCCGTGCACCTTGTGACACATGTCCTAGCACCGTCATCCCGTCTTGTGGAGCGTTTGCGGTCCTTCCGAGTGCTGCAGGCGTCAGGTTAGCTACAGGCCACATGTGCCATTGTGCGCAGTCATTGCACTGGTGTGTGATGTGTACAGGGGTACAATGAACACCCCTGATGTGGTTGCCATTCCATCCAGACCAGGAGGCCACAATGGAATGTCTTCACACCCACATTGCCATTGTGTGTGTTGACAGAGGTTGCCGACAGGTGTGGTAGCCATTTCCTGAACATGTCCACCATCTTTAATGGCGTACCACCTACATGTGACATTGGGACGAACATGTTCTTCACACTGGGTAGGGCTGCACCTTCTCTGGCATTTGGTAGCAGGCCATGGCTCTGGCACCAGTCATCCATGTCTATGTCGCCCTAGGTGGATGTTCGTGTAACATGGGGTGTTGGGTATGTTGGCAGGTGCGTAGTCATCTGCATAGCTTGTCTGCTACAATCCCCTATGATTGCATGCACATTGGAAGGTCGGATGCCATATGGCAGGGGGCACAGGAGTGAGCCCTGTGGGCCTCCACTGGGTCCAGATATGAGTGTGACAAGGCACCTTGAGCACCAACCCTGTGTGGTGTGACCTCCAACCTGTGTGAGAAGCATCGGGTGACATATGTCCCCACATGTATGCTGGCGAGCCTTTCCATGGGTCCCATGTGTAGTGTGCTCTGAACGCCCGCACCAGGTCATGGTACTGTGTGCAAACCCACGTATCCCCATCAATGGCCTTGGTGAACACTCCAGACTGGACGAGCAGGTTCGGGAGGCAGGATCCGCCCTTGACTATGTAGTTGTGGGTATGTTCCGGTATTGGCTGTACACCGCTATCTGTAACCATGACCACCTGTATGGACCTCCACACAGCTTTGCAGACAACACTTGTCAAGCGTATAGGGTGTGGCTGTTGACAGTCCATAGGAGCACTACCCTGGCATAGTGGGACCACAGATGCCATATGGCATCCATTGGGGACATAGCCCATAGTAAGGCTAACATGACACAGTGGCGCATGTGTGGGCCGAGGGCCTCAAAGAGGATGGGTAGCACACAGCCAGGGAAACCATCGGTGCCCATTGCTGACGTGTCAAACGCCATAGAGATATGGGATCACTCCAGGCCATATGACATGTTTGGGAGGATACACTCTGGTGGGATGGATATGTTCCCTGTTGGGGGGGGGATGTATGCATGGAACATGTCCTGTGGTATGCAGACAATGTCTGTGGGTGCAGTGACTGTTGTACCATTCTGGACCATTTCCAGGCAAGTCTGTGTGCCCCCAACCATGTCCTTACCACAGTTAGGGAAGGCCCTGTGGTTGTCTCATGTGCCCTCTGCAGTACCACTCCCACGAGCGGACCTGGATGATGGTATGTGGGGCCGTATGGTGACGCCGGTATGAATGGGTGATGGTTTCCCTGGTACTGTCATTGCCCTGCCATGTAGTAGCTCCAACTGTTGATGTACAGGTAGTCAGTGGCTGCGGTCCACCACACCATGTGCCTACCTGTGGTGGACAAGGTCCTGATGTCATCATGTTTGCCTGTTGCAGACATGCATGTGGGTGGTCGGGAAGGCATTCGTTAGGCGTTTGGCGGTCTGGCCTCTGTTCAACATTGGCATGGAGGACTTGTAGGGTACCACACCGGTCATATGATGTGTGTGTTTTTCTGTGGAGAGGTCATCACTGAGGTCCCCCATGCTGGTGTTGGTTACAGTGAGTGGATGACCAGTGGATCCACTATACGGTCTTGCATCACCATTGAGGGCTGTACATCCTGTGTGGGGCATATCCTCACCATGCGTGATGGGCAGAACTGTCAGACATCCCCCCCCCTGGTATGTATGGTGCATGGCTGTTTAACAGTGGCCAGGTGTGTGAACACCTGGGACTGCTGGCGTACTGTGTTGTGCCATGGATAATGTTCCCAGGCTATGTATGGGTGGTTCATGTCACCCAATACGGTGCTGTTGTGAGAGCATGCCCACTCACCAGTGTCCTCAGGACATCTGTGAAGGTATCTTGTGTTTGGGAGGGTTGTCTGTAGCATGCAACAAACTGTAGGCCAGTCCTACACATGGTTAATTGCACCTAAATATTCCCCGCAGCAACAACAACGTCTGTGGCATGACCGGGTTACTGTTGTGTGGCCGGACACACAGGATGGTCCGCATTCCGCCACCCATGCCGTCGCACCATGTGTATGCATGTCTGATCTGTGCCGACTCTAAGTGTCTGAGCATGCCCAGTAGGCAGCTGTGTAGATAGACACACAGCACAGTGCACACCGCGGCCGTCTGCAGTTATACCCCGGGTGCATGCCTGTATCCCCTACGCAACGGCCACGTCTGTGGCATGGCCAGGTTTCTGTTGTGTGGCTGGACACACGACGGTCGACATTACGCCACCCATGCCGTCGCAACATGTGTATGCATGTCTGCCCTGTGCCGAGTCTAAGTGTCTGAGCATGCCCAGTATGCAGTGATGTACTGATCAGTAGTTACTTGTTATTCTCGACTGCAGCACTAACGTGTTAGTGTATGGCGACCTTGGGATGGTAACAGACTGCGTGACTGCGCACTCTGTCCGAACACCCGATCGGGCGCATTGCCTCTGCAAATGATACCACTCACGTGGGGGTATGCCTCCTGACAGCGCTCTGCTCAGTAAACTCGGTAGCGGGTTCTGTAAATGCTTCATACTGTAGTGTGTTCATGTAGATAGGCGTAGGTTCGTCCCCGTCCCTTCCGTGTGTGTGTGTGTGTGTGTGTGTGTGTGTCTGTGTGTGTGTGTGTGTTTCCAGCTGCCTCTGCGACTGATTATGCTTTTAGACGCTCCGCAACACATGCCTTGGCTATTGCCAACTATTGTCTTGCGGGTGACGTCAGCAGCCTACAAGTATGCCTGTGACAGCGCTCTGTTCAGCAAACTCGGTAGCTCGTTCTGTAAATGCTTCATACAGTAGTGTGTTCATGTAGATAGTCGTAGGTTCGTCCCCGTCCCTTCCGTGTGTGTGTGTCTCTGTGTGTGTGTGTGTTTCCAGCTGCGTCTGTGACTGATTATGCTTTTAGACGCTCCGCAACACATGCCTTGGCTATTGCCAACTATTGTCTTGCGGCTGACGTCAGCAGCCTACAAGTATGCCTGTGACAGCGCTCTGTTTAGCAAACTCGGTAGCGCGTTCTGTAAATGCTTCATACAGTAGTGTGTTCATGTAGATAGTCGTAGGTTCGTTCCCCGTCCCTTCCGTGTGTGTGTGTCTCTGTGTGTGTGTGTGTTTCCAGCTGCGTCTGCGACTGATTATGCTTTTAGACGCTCCGCAACACATGCCTTGGCTATTGCCAACTATTGTCTTGTGGCTGACGTCAGCAGCCTACAAGTATGCCTGTGACAGCGCTCTGTTTAGCAAACTCGGTAGCGTTCTGTAAATGCTTCATACAGTAGTGTGTTCATGTAGATAGTCGTAGGTTCGTCCCCCGTCCCTTCCGTGTGTGTGTGTGTGTGTGTGTTTCCAGCTGCCTCTGTGACTGATTATGCTTTTAGACGCTCCGCAACACATGCCTTGGCTATTGCCATCTATTGTCTTGCGGGTGATGTCAGCAGCCTACAAGTATGCCTGTGACAGCGCTCTGTTTAGCAAACTCGGTAGCGTTCTGTAAATGCTTCATACAGTAGTGTGTTCATGTAGATAGTCGTAGGTTCGTCCCCCGTCCCTTCCGTGTGTGTGTGTGTGTTTCCAGCTGCCTCTGCGACTGATTATGCTTTTAGACGCTCCGCAACACATGCCTTGGCTATTGCCAACTATTGTCTTGCGGGTGATGTCAGCAGCCTACAAGTATGCCTGTGACAGCGCTCTGTTTAGCAAAGTCGGTAGCGCGTTCTGTAAATGCTTCATACAGTAGTGTGTTCATGTAGATAGTCGTAGGTTCGTCCCCCGTCCCTTCCGTGTGTGTGTGTGTGTGTGTTTCCAGCTGCCTCTGCGACTGATTATGCTTTTAGGCGCTCCGCAACACATGCCTTGGCTATTGACAACTATTGTCTTCCGGGTGACGTCAGCAGCCTACAAGTATGCCTGTGACAGCGCTCTGTTTAGCAAACTCGGTAGCGCGTTCTGTAAATGCTTCATACAGTAGTGTGTTCATGTAGATAGTCGTAGGTTCGTCCCCGTCCCTTCCGTGTGTGTGTGTGTGTGTGTGTTTCCAGCTGCCTCTGCGACTGATTATGCTTTTAGACGCTCCGCAACACATGCCTTGGCTATTGCCAACTATTGTCTTGCGGGTGATGTCAGCAGCCTACAAGTATGCCTGTGACAGCGCTCTGTTTAGCAAACTCGGTAGCGTTCTGTAAATGCTTCATACAGTAGTGTGTTCATGTAGATAGTCGTAGGTTCGTCCCCCGTCCCTTCCGTGTGTGTGTGTGTGTGTGTTTCCAGCTGCCTCTGTGACTGATTATGCTTTTAGATGCTCCGCAACACATGCCTTGGCTATTTCCAAATATTGTCTTGCGGGTGGCGTCAGCAGCCTACATGTATGCCTCTGACAGCGCTCACATCAGTTAACTCGGTAGCGCGTTGTGTAAATGATTCATACTGTACTGAGTTCATGTAAATAGGCGTAGGTTCATCTCCCGTCCCTTCCGTGTGTGTGTGTGTTTCCGTTGCTTTCGACCATACAACTGAATAAGCAAATTGTTAAAGTGTTCACAATCAACAGTGTGATATTTAAAATCATGTTAAGACTCACATTGTTGTTTGTGAACATTCTTAGACATAGCATATTTCCTGCACACGTTGTGGAAACAACGAAAACGTTGCATGTTTTAATGAACTGTTCAAATGTTACGAAGACTTGTGTTGTGTTGAACTACGGGGACTATTCTTGCTGCAGGTTTCCGGTTTGTTTGTGTTTCATAGTACAATATCATGTAATACGTGTGTTCATAGTATGCTTTCTGTGATGTTGACATGTGTGTGTTTAGTTAGTACGTCTCTGCTTTCTATGCTGTGGCTACATCTCCATTGCTCGCATAGAAAGTGACAAATGGAAGTGTAAGGGTGGACATTTAAAGCCTGGATACTTCCATGTTATGTGTAAGTCTCACGGGGCCAACAGGTGATAACAATTTACCCATAGGGTGTTACTGTAGTCCTGCAGGTTGGCAACTGCTTTACATAATCCTCACAGGTACCATTGTGAACTATCCGCCACTGTATTGTCAGTATAACACAGCCGGTACATGTAGAACCTATTTATTCATGACAGTATGTCGGTTATGTGTGTGAACTCCATATTTTAGCGATAGTATGACCTTCCTAGTTGACGTTGTTGGTGTGCCATTAATATGTGTTCCACAGGTCGCAGGTATGTTCCATGAGTGGAGGCGGGTGATCCCCACATACTGGATAGCACCTTCGCTGCTGTGTGCGCTGGGATTCGCATGGCAGGATGGATGTCTACGGGTGTATGTACTGCTGTTTCCATCTTTATGTCCTGTGTCATGCCCTACTACGGCTGTGTGATTCCACCAGGCTTGCTATTATGGGTGCCATCTTGTCCGTCGTTTGTCCATCCTTGGGAAATGCCTACTGGACACTGATGTAGGGCTGAACACATTTCACACATGCCTTTAGCATTACCCTATGGGTGCTTTGCATCCTTACTGGGGACTAAGGCACGTCCTGTACCCGCAGCCCTCCCACGGGGCGGGACAACGGATTATCAGCCAAACAACACCGAGACCCATTTTGCATACCCAGGATACCAGGGCTGCAACCCCCCACGGTACGCATGACACATCCTTCATGTGTGCGGAACTGGGATATGGACGCACATGTATGGACACGGCAGTCTGGGGACCTCTGTTCATATGTCCTGCATGTCATGGGCAGGTATCATCAACCTTAAACACGCTGGTGGTGCATATGTCTAGCTGTGCCATAGTCACGGTTTGTACTCGGATTGGCTGATCTTGGCGCATACTGGCAAAACAGCCAGAATTTTTGGAGTCCTACAATGGACACCGATGTGCATTTGTAAAGTGTAGAACGTGTTTGACTGTCCCCATCTGGCCAGTGGTATTGAGTGCCGCTGTATGTTCCCCAGTCGTGGATGTCTGCTTGACTACCCATCGTTTGTATGACATGGCCTATCTATATCCACGTGCCAGTATGCGTAAATACAGCAAACCTTGCGTCCTGCCCATCTTCATAAACGACATTATGGAACATATATCGGCAGAAACAGACACTGTCAAATACGATAGACTCCACAGTGAAAGGATACTGAGCTCTCTCAACTACTAACATGGGGCACCGTCGGTATGGATTTCATGACATGGCCGTCCCTAATACACTTCCTTCAGAGTCGGTTTAAAGCGAAATAATCAATAAACCTGCTCATAGTTAGGTGGACAGTGCTCCAAGTCTTGATTATAACGTGACATATACATATCAGTGTTGCATGCCTTACTTCATGGAAACAATAATACGGCAACAATGTGTTAATATATCTACAATATTGGTAAATACAATCAGTATCCGGACACATAGTTGATAATTGGTGAGAGTGCACCTTAGAATGTAGTGTGTTGATCAGGTTATTGTATATCGATGTGTATAATAGTAGCATTACGATAACAAAGCATGGAATCAATAAGTACTATTTAAGCATATATTTGACAATTATGAATGTAAACGTGTGGAGGAGACATCCGTAACCTTCCCTGGTTCCACTGGATCACACACGCACACGTACACTCGCATGTCCGGATTGTGGGTTAGGCGCGCAGCACATGCATATCCGTAGTCCGTTTATATATCTTTAGAGTGTCTGTGTGGTTACGTGTTTTGCCTTACTTGTGACTATTCGGTAACATATGTCTGATCCGGTTGACGGACGTGTGCAGAAAGCACTTACAGCTTTATATATGTAACAGTCTTTGCAGCATGGACGCTTTACGTACACGTGCACATCTATATGTTCTATAGTCATAATTCCAACGTGACTGCAGTCACGTTTGACTCTACTGTGACCAGTGCACGTTAGCTGTTCGTTGTCATTAATATGCATACCCTTGGTACCTATGTACATTTACATATCACGCCCCCCGCACACACCGCCGTCACGGACATCCATTCTCCTGCTCGGAAAGGTGGCGTACTGCATGTTGAACATTCCTAATTCCCCTCGCTCATGGCCCAGGATGCATATGTCGTCACCACAGGGCTGTTCAGATGACAGCTGCTTATATCCCATATGCATACAGGCCTTCGATTGTCAGGGTGTTGCTGTGGTGCTTTGGGTTTGGTCTTGCCCCCCCACTGTACCGGACCGCCCTGACCCTGTCTGAATGTTAGATGAGTCACATGGGCACGTTTTGTCCGTGTCCATGGTACCATGTCACGCCCCCAATTAGTCTTGACCGTGCATCGATTGGCGGTGTATCCGTTGTAGATCTCGTTATACTAATTGCACACGGTCTGATCGAACTAACCTACTTCCATTACTAACCCTCCGTATGTATGGCCAGTGTCGCAATATTACAAGGGTTTAACATTGCGTGACGAGTTTCACTGAGCCACAGACATGTCCGTTGCTTTGTTTGGCCCGGTTCCGCTGTGCTACACACATTTAACATGGCGTAACAGGTTGAACAGCTCAGACACGAGGACATCGGGTTGTCCGTCGTTGTCTATTATTGAATGTCTCTGTGGAGTTTGTTTCACAAAGCGACACATTGTCGGCATTGTTAACGGACATCTCGCGCAGTACGTCCGCACCGGCGGGTGACGTATGTCTGCCTTTGGCCGGCGAACAGGCATTATGCTGTGCCATTATGTCTGGGGATATATGGTTTCCTTCCTTACGTAGATGATGTGCCATACTAGCAATGACCCTAGCGATGACCCGCGTCTGGGTGTGGGTACTGCTGTATTACCCACGGGAAGAGTGGCCTTAGGGTAAGTGGTGACCTAGGCAGAAGTTGCCACCGATACGTCACCCGCTACCCCCCTCCTGGTCTACCTACACCAAATAGAGTCTGGAAAGGTGCCCGGAGTAGGGCAACACCCTAGACGGCTACCTACTTGGCCTATGCCTAAGGCCGGCTATGTGTGTGGTCCCTTGGGCATCGGACTCAGGAACGTGGCACGTCTGCCGTGGGTATGTCCAGCATTACCCACATCCAGCCCCAAGGCAGTCAACACAGCATCCATGGGTCCACATGGTGTCCCAGCTGTGCACTCCAGGAACTCTATGGGGAATTTAACCCACACTCGGACAGCTGTGTAATCCTAGCCTCACCTCAGCATACGTGCCTGAGTAGTAGCACAGGGCGACTGTAGTCACACTCCACATAGATGGTGCCTCCACTGACCCTGGTTATTACCATACCATTAGTTTGACAAGCCTTATCTGCAAAGCCATGGAGATGGATCATAATGGGACACATAGATAAAGACATAGGGGACCCGCATACTTTGGATACAACCCAGTTTAGCTTGGTCATAGTCAGATCATGCCCTTTACACGTGTTTCACTTTGTAGAATCAGTCACCAAGGCCATTGCTGAGGGTAAAGCAGTCCATACAGCCTACCTCAACCCGGCAGAGGCCTTGACACAATACCCCTCGGGTATACTTGATAAACCCGTCATCTTGAATGTAAATCCATACATCGCCATATGGGTTGCAAACGGGCTAAGTCACAGAACACACATGGCCATAGTTGCTGGCGCCATGTCATACTCACAGCCAGTCACAGGTGGTGTCCCATGGGGCTCAGTCCTGGGTCCACTATTTCCAGCATCTACGTTTCCAATGTACACGCATACACAGGGGTTATGGGTGACAATGTTTGCATACGACTGCAAACCGGATGCCAAAGTCAGACACACATCTGACACAGATATCCTTCAGGAGTGCCTCACAGATGTGGATAAGTGGTACCAGAGACATGTCCTACAGCTAAATGCCAGGAAATGCATAGGCATACCCTTCGGGATGAACAAGGTTACCCCGAGCTACCATATAGGTGGCAGTCCACTGAGCACGGAGGGAGTTACCAGTGATCTGGGGACACGTGTTGTTGTTAACCGTTCGTTAGACACACATGTTGCTAACATAGTTAGGTAGACCTTCCACATTGCCCACATCATCATGAAGGGATTCACATCTAGATCAGGGGAGGTCATTGTCCCCTTGTACTCATCACTCAATAGACCTATGATTGGGTACAATGCCCCGTTCAGAATGTATCTGACCCAACACCTGCAGCAGCTGGAAAGGCACCAACAGTTCTTCGACAAATGGATGCAGGGTCTCAGGTATATGTGTTATACTGACCGACTGAAAGAATTCCAGCTGTATACAGTTGCATACCACTTGCCCAGAGGTGACCCGTGCCTGGCATGCGGCTAGGTCGAACCAGATCTGATGACTATGCTTCACGTAAATAAGGTAGATCCCTCAGAACCACAAGGGCAGCTGACGTACACCTTGACACTGTCATTAATCGAACGTGTTGTTGGGACGGATTCATCACCCAGACACTCACTATGCTGTGGAGCGACATCCCAGTACATGTGAGGGCAAGCACCTCGCTGGCCTTCTGTTAGTATTTACACATGGATGTCTGGATTGATTTATTTAAGTAACCTTCTAAATGAATGTTACATTAGCACATTGTGAATCTTTACATTTCGTTGGTCTATTTTACAGTAGTCATAATCATACGGTTTATGTGTATATATTATGGTTCATTCATATTACTAGGTGTCTGCAGTTCTGTTAATATATTGGCACAATCCGTAGGACATATATATGTAGCTTACACAGTCAGACATTTGGAAAACATTTTATGTTGGTTCATGTTTCATATATGTACATATATTTCCATTTTCCGATGAAGACTGTACCTTCAAGCAATGTCTGATGTCCTCACTGTGTGGGATGTGTAACCCAAGTAAGGTTTGTTCGCTTGTCTGCCTTTAAGGCATGTAATTAGTACCTAGCACATCTAATGTACCAACCAATTAATGCTTGTAAATGTAGTAGGTTGGACTGCATTGTATGTAGTCTGAATAAGTCTGCTTATGAAGCAGAAGTGGGCTCAATAGACTATGGTGACTGCCTTTAATTCTTGGTGTGCTCTGGTTGGTCACTGACGGTCCCTACAGTACCTCGTCTTTGCTTTGGACTTCATCGGCTGGTTGTCTGTGTTTCTTGTATGGGGAATGTCAACTGTAGTCCCTATGTGTATGACTTGTGTAATGCCTTACTACGGCAGTGTAATTCCACCGGGTTTGCATTTATGTGTGCCATCTTAGTCATACGCTTGTCCATCCATGTGAATTGCCTACTATACACTGGTATAGGGCTGTACACATTTCACACCTGCATTTTGCATTCCCGGAGTATGGTGTGCATTATTAGCGGAGAGTGGCGCATGTGCTACGCTGCGTCCCTCCCACGGGCGGGACAAAGGATTGCCTGCGAAACAACACCGAGGCCAGATTCTACATACCCAGACTCCCTTGACTGCAACAGTGGACAGTACCCATTACACATCCTTCATGTGTGCTGCAGTGTGATGTGGACGCAGCTGAATGGACCCGATACCCTGGGTATTTCTGTGCATGTGTGCTGCAGTTCATGGACAGCTATCATCAACATTGAACACGCTTGCGTGCCTATGTGTACCTGTGACGTGGTGACGACAATTAGGTCACATGAGTAATGCAGGAAGCTAGCAGGCATTCTCTGAACAGAATTTTTGGGTCCTACAATGGACACCAATGTGCATATGTCAAGTTAGATGTTGCTGGACTGTGTCCACCTGCCCAGTGCTTTTCACTGCTGGTGTATGTTCCCTAATCGCGGATGTCTGTTTGACTACCCATTCCACATGGTGCTACATAACCAGCTGAGTTAGTACTGTGAACAAATGACATACATCCAAAGATGCTGGTTACCAACTGCTTCATATAAACCTCAGACATCCCAATGGGACATATCCGTCACTATATTTCCAATATAACACCACCGGAACATGTTGCTTACCTATGCATTCATTTAACCATGTTGTCTTCGTAGGTGGGAATGCCATAGTTTACACATCCTACGTGACGTTGTGTGTGCCATTAGTATGTGTTCCACAGGTCGCACATCTGTTCCGCTGTACGGTAGCGGGTGCTCCTCAGTCTGTTGCTGGCAGACTGAGTGCTGTGTACGCCGGTGTTGGCACGACAGTCCGGCTTTGTATGTGGAATGTCAACTGTGGTCCCTATGTGTATTTCCTGTGTCATGCCTTACCGCGGCTATGTCATTTACCCGGGTTTGCAGTTGTGGGTGCCATCCTGGCCATACGGGTGTCCATCCATGACAATTGCCTACTGGACACTAGTATAGGGCTGTACACATTCCACACCTACATTTAGCATTCTCCGGAGTATGGTTTGCATTATTAGCGAAGAGTAAGGCAGGTGCTACGCACACATCCCTCCCACAGGGCGGGAGGAAGGATTGCCTGCGAAACAACACCGAGCACAGAGTCTACATACCCAGAATCCCTTGACCGCAACAATTGACAGTACCCATTACACATCCGTCATGTGTGCGGAAGTGTGATGTGGATGCAGTTCTATGGACCCGGTACCCTGGGTATTTCTGTGCATCTGTGCTGCATTACATGGACAGCTATCAGCAACATTAAACACGCTTGTGGTGCATATGTGTACCTGTGACTACAATGAGTTCCGTTAGGTGATTAAATAAGGCGGAAGAGCTGTCTTTAGACAATTTTTGGGTCCTACAATGGACACCACTGTGCATATGTAAAGTGTAGAGCTTGTCGGACTGTGTCCTTGTGAGCAGTGGATTTCACTGATACTGTGTGTTCAGGAATCGCGGATGTCTGTTTGACTACCCATTCCACATGGTGCTACATAACCAGCTGATTTAGTACTGTGAACAAATGACATACATCCAAAGATGCTGGTTACCAACTGCTTCATATAAACCGCAGACATCCCAATGGGACATATCCGTCACTGTATTTCCAATATAACACCAACGGAACATGTTGCTTACCTATGCATTCATTTAACCATGTTGTCTTCATAGGTGGGAATGCCATAGCTTACATATCCTACTTGACGTTGTGTGTGTGCCATTAGTATGTGTTCCACAGGTCGTACATCTGTTCCGCTGTTCGGTTCCGGGTGCTCCTCAGTCTGTTGCTGGCAGACTGAGTGCTGTGTACGCCGGTGTTGGCACGACAGTCCGGCTCTGTATGTGGAATGTCAACTGTGGTCCCTATGTGTATTTCCTGTGTCATGCCTTACCGCGGCTATGTCATTTACCCGGGTTTGCAGTTGTGGGTGCCATCCTGGCCATACGGGTGTCCATCCATGACAATTGCCTACTGGACACTAGTATAGGGCTGTACACATTCCACACATACATTTAGCATTCTCCGGAGTATGGTTTGCATTATTAGCGGAGAGTAAGGCAGGTGCTACGCACACATCCCTCCCACAGGGCGGGAGGAAGGATTGCCTGCGAAACAACACCGAGCACAGAGTCTACATACCCAGAATCCCTTGACCGCAACAATTGACAGTACCCATTACACATCCGTCATGTGTGCGGAAGTGTGATGTGGATGCAGTGCTATGGACCCGGTACCCTGGGTATTTCTGTGCATCTGTGCTGCATTACATGGACAGCTATCAGCAACATTAAACACGCTTGCGGTGCATATGTGTACCTGTGGCGACAATGAGTTCACTTAAGTGTTGAAAGAAGGCGGCATTCCTGTCTTTAGACAAATTTTTGGGTCCTACATTGGACACCACTGTGCATATGTAAAGTGTAGAGCTTGTCGGACTGTGTCCTTGTGAGCAGTGGGTTTCACTGATACTGTGTGTTCAGAAATTGCGGATGTCTGTTGGACTACCCATTCCACATGGTGCTACATAACCAGGTGATTTACTACTGTGGACAAATTACATACATCCAAAGATGCTGGTTAGCAAATGCTCCATTTAAACCGCAGACGTCCCAATGGGACATATCCGTCACTGTATTTCCACTATAACACCACCAGAACATGTTGCTTACCTATGCATTCATTTAACCATGTTGTCTTCATAGGTGGGAAAGCCATAGTTTACATATCCTACTTGACGTTGTGTGTGTGCCATTAGTATGTGTTCCACAGGTCGCACATCTGTTACGCTGTGCGGTAGCGGGTGCTCCTCAGTCTGTTGCTGGCAGATTGAGTGCTGTGTACGCCGGTGTTGGCACGACGGTCCTGCTTTGTATGTGGAATGTCAACTGTAGTCCCTATGTGTATTTCCTGTGTTATGCCTTCCCGGCTATGTCATTTACCGGGTTTGCAGTTGTGGGTGCCATTCTGGCCATACGGGTGTCCATCCATGACAATTGCCTACTGGACAGTAGTATAGGGCTGTACACATTACACACCTACATTTAGCATTCTCCGGAGTATGGTTTGCATTATTAGCGGAGAGTAAGGCAGGTGATACGCACATATCCCTCCCACGGGGCGGGAGAAAGGATTGCCTGCGAAACAACACCGAGCACAGAGTCTACATACCCAGAATCCCTTGACTGCAACAATTGACAGTACCCATTACACATCCGTCGTGTGCGGGACTGTGATGGGCGCAGTTCTATGGACCCGGTACCCTGGGTATTGCTGTGCATCTGTGCTGCATTACATGCATAGCTATCAGCAACATTAAACACTCTTGCGGTGCATATGTGTACCTGTGGCGACACTGATTTCAGGTGCGCATTGAAATAAGACATAATTTGGTTCTTTCCACAATTTTTGGGTCCTACACTGGACACCACTGTGCATATGTAAAGTGTAGAGCTTGTCGGACTGTGTCCTTGTGAGCATTGGGTTTCACTGATGCTGTGTGTTCAGCAGTCGTGTATGTGTGCTTGACTACCCATACTGTGTTGTGCTACAGGAACCATGTCTTCCGACACCAGAAACCAATGCTATACATCCAATGTTGCAGGTTAACAACCACTTTCATACCATACCCAGAGGTCACGATTGGGAGGTATTGCCACTTTATTATCGGAACAACAACCCCAGACTGTGTACATCATGGGAACTTAAATTGTTTTCTCATGGGAATAACACAGCCTTGCAAGGCACCTTGTACATTACAGTATCCTTTTGTGATTGTAGCTGTTTCAAGGACCCTAGACTGTTACGATACAGTGGACAGTTAATTTCTTGATACGTTGCTTTGTCTGTCTGGTAGGGAGTTGTACTGCTATCTTCCATTGAGCTCACAAGGCCATCCTCCTCTGGGGAAGGAGTGCTGTTATGCATGTACATACATTTATTGTTCTGTAACCCAGCACATAATTAATGATGACAGACATGAGCCTGCTGTCCTGCTTACTGCCAGGTTCAGAATTCCATCACAGTACAGCTTAGCTTCACCAATTACATGCAGGCTTAGTTCTGCTGCCATATTGTACGGTACAATTCAATACATTATATAGTATTTCGAGTGTAAACTGGAACTTCATATGTGTTTCTATATATTTTCGAACAACATCCATCCAGCCATATGCATGTTGTTCCATCCTTTACCTTGACCGTGTGTATTTGTCCGTCCAGCCACGCTTAATCTCCACATGTGATGTCCCAGTTTCCTTCTTTGCCTGTAGCACCCTGTTAGGATGTCCTGTGTGTTAGGCACCTGTTCCGCTATATGTGATCGACTTCACTGCAATGATAATCGTCGCGGTGGTCCAACGACCGACTTGTCCACATGTGTACACTTATGTGCACCGTGTCGTATGCAAACCTAGATGGTTTGGACGGGTACATACTACATGCGGATGTACACATTCTGCTGACACATTCACATGCAGCCATTTACATATCTGTACCTGCGGTGGGTTGCTGACATGTGGGTATTTGCCAGCGTGGCATTGCCTAACACAAACATCTTACCACAGTTCAGGTATGCACATTGTGTGTGGTTGTATAGCTGCACACGGATGCTAGCAGGTTTGGGTGCTGGGGTATACATGGGTGTGACTGACATGTACAATGAGGCTATTGTGTAGTACATCCGAATGCATGGGTTCTGCTTCTGGATATTACACTTCATCATACACCATCCAGTGTATGCAACAGAGATGTTGCTGGGTCTGGGATATGTTGCTATGCACATGTTTGCCTGTGTTTGGGGTATCTTGCTTCCTTACTGTTGTTATGTCGGCACAGCTACCCGGCTATGTACTGTCACTACTGCTTGTGACCATTATGGTTGGCACCTTTTCCAATGCCCATAGTGGGGCATGTTATGTGGACACTTCGAAATTTGCAGGACTACACATACCCAGGGCTAGTGCAGTAGACAGAACTTCACTTGTTTGCCATACTATGAGCCTATTCTGTTAGCGTTTGGGTTCCTTATTTATTTTCTTATGCCATGTCTGTGTTCCATACCGTAATGTATATGTTTTATGCTACTATTTACATGTATATTGCGGAATTTGCGTGCAGGGGATCGCAGGTCATTTTCCATTTTACGATTGTTGCAGGGACACGACTGTCCAATCAGGGACTGTCCATGGCACTTTGGGACAGCAGGTAACCCTGGTGACCATGCCCATGTCGCTGCTGGGGTTTCCACCTTTTCCATTTTCCGATCTGGGATATTTCCGGGACTCACATCTGCCTTTACAGGCCGACACATACAAACGGTCACTATATAGCATAGAAATTCACTTGTTTGCCTAAATAATTTGCTTATTATTGTGGCAATTTCCTTGCTTATTCTGTTTATTGTGTCATTTCGGTATTTCTGTTACAGAAATAAACAATTCATGCTACCATTACATTACATACGGGATATCATTGTGTCCTACACTCGTAGCACATCAGCCATTTCTAATACGTTTTTTCGGGACACAACTGTCCATGGAGAGACTGCCCCAAACAAAGTGGGACAGGTGGTGACCTTAGTCGCTGCTCCTATGTCGGTGCGGCGCGCTGACATGCGGCTGTACACCTTCTCTGAGTGTAAACACTGACAGTGCATTGCGGGACTGAGGCGGTCTTATGCGTATCCTTTGCTCCTTGAACGGGTACACTTATGCCTTGGTGGCTTCTATTTGCTTCTCCGTTAATTTGGAACGGGGACTATGTTGCGTACTGTACGTGCGTTTCATTCTGCACGGGACCTGGCTGCTGCCATTACTATTGTGGGCGGACCGTGGCTGTCAGCACATTAGGTTGCTCACCTCCTGCCGGCTTAGACACGCCTCCAGACGCATCCTACCTGGGCTCGCTCACGTACACTACGCACGTGTCTGTGATTCCGGTGCACTCTCATTAATATGTATATGGCGCTACTGCGCCGGATATTCCATGCACCGCCGGCGCAGGCCTTACGCCGGCCTTGCGCCGAGCTTCATGAATCCCGGGGATACTCATGACTTTTATCTTAGTCACTGTACAGAAATAACAACATTATAATCTTATCTTTTGAGTATTCTTTTTCTTTCATTCCTTTAGCTGATTAATCAACATCTCATTTCAACCAAATTCCTGTGTATCTCATGTTACAATATCCATACAAAAAGAGGAAGCTCTGTATCAAGTCATATGTTGCGGCATAATTCATAACTATAGCCTTTACCTTTGCTTCCTTTACTTTATAACCTGCTGTAGTATTAAAATATTTCTGTTGACCAAATATTATTTTTAGATTGCGTTTCAGTCTGGTAACATATAATATAATATAATGTCAGCTGCAAAAATAACTTTTTTCTAATTAGAATTTCTCTATTTGATAGCTAATTTTGTTTGATTGTCTTATGTCCCTTGCTAGTGGTTCTAAACATAAAGCAAAGCACAATGGTGAATGTGTACACCCCTGTCTTGCTCCTCTTGTAAAGCTAAGTGCTTTAGACAGCTCACCACCATACTTTGACCTGGCTTAGCTTCTCTGTAGATATTCAATATTAATGATGTCCATGTTTGAGGAAACCCAAATGCCTAAAAATATCTCTTCATAAATTCCCAAGTCACTCTTTGAAATGTGTTTTCATCATCCAAACCTATTAACATATTATTACTATCCAATGTATATTTTGGAATCATAAGTGTTCTGTTAATATTGTCCGATATTTGCATGCTTCTGTAAATCCACACTAATCCATGTCTATTGTTCTTAGCAATATCCTTGACATTCTTTTTGCGAAAATCATCATAAACACATCATCAAGCATCATCTGGAGCTTTTCTCCCCTGGCCTTCGCTGAAAATAGGCTCTGTGGAACCTAGTCGGACTTTCCCGGTCAGCAAATGTTAAATAAATAAATAAAAAATAAAAAACACTTTGTAGTCATGATTCAGAATTGAAATAGGTCAGTATGACCTTGGATCAAAGACGATATTTCCCTTCGTTTGGTATAACCACCACTATTGCTTCTTTCCAAGTCAAGGATATATTCCCTCCCAGAAATATATTATTAAAAATACTTGCCAGACTGTCATTATCATTACTCCTTCCTGTTCCACACTTCCGTTAGAATTCCATCACTACCAAGGAGTTTTTCTTGCATTGTGTTTTCTCGTTGCTTCTTTAATTTCAGTTTATGTTATTTTTCATGTTAATACCCCTCATTCTACTCCTGTGAACTAAGGTAGTTGTAATTGTCTCAAATATGATACTATTTCCTATGTTTTCCTTTCATCCTCTAAATCTTGTCTATATATTGTACAGTAATAATTTACCATTGCATTCATCATTTTTCCTGGGTCTAATTCTTTTGTACCATTCCCTTAATTCTTAATTTTTGTTATTATCTTTTCAGCCTTTTGTTGCACCAAACATTGATTCAGTGATTTGGTTGCTCTATGGTTATTGTCTAAAACAAACAGGGGTTGGGAGGGTGGCCTAATGGTTAAGGTGTTTGCTTTACAAACACAAGGTGCAGGGTTTGAGTCTCACAAGGGATAATTGGCTAGGCTTAAAATGGCTCACAAGAGCAGTTAGCTTAGTACTAACCTATGAACCTATGAACCTATGAACAGTTGCTTTAAAACAATTGTTCGATGTTCATTTACTTTTCCTAAGTGCTCTTGCATGGACTTTGTTAGGTACCTGCAACTGCTTTTCATCCTGTTGTGTTCCACTGATGCATTTAACGTCTATAAATCCATTCTTAAGCCCTCTAGATACCTACTGTGACTATTATTCCATATCTCACTTGCTTTCATTGTGGCCACATTTCTGATCTTCAGTTTACAATTATCCCAGTTCTTGCAAACCTTTTACTGCTTAAGTTTCAGTTTACTTACATTTCAGTTAAGGTCTGAGCTACTCAATCACCAAATGGCTTTCTGTTTAGAAATAAAATACTGGAAATGCCAATGATTATCACAACAGCCTTGAACTTGCTTACAAAACCTAACTTGTATAGGTGCATGCTATAGTCTAACTCTTATCACTGGATGTGCTTTCATGGTTCAGACCATGTTATAGTATTTGTCCAACATGTAGTGCCTATCTACTCTTGCCCCCAAAATATATTTTGCTGAAAATGTGTATATTCACTTCATTATGACTTATTTTCATTACATCGATAAACCCAGATACATGCACATATTTCTCCAAGTATCTGGCTCTGCATATGTTGGCCCCAAGAGATGTCTTCCATATTTCCTATAGCGTTCCAATTTCCTGTTATTACCGTAACCCTCTCACTGCTTTTGATGAAATATACAGTGCAGCCAATGTGTACTTCTCATAACAATAGTATATGTGCATTAATGTTGCAAATGTATGTCAGTACCTTCTCCATTTTTTTTGCGCGGTCAGCTAATCCATAACAATTCCAAACCATGTTAAACTGAGTATAGTAAAGCTTATAAATTATTCTACTTAATTTATATTCTTTGTCATTCTGTTATATAGTGATTGTGCATAGTCTGTTTCTATCACTTTCTGGGTAACTTTATTTACTTTTGTGCAATATTTTCCCAGCTAAACCTGATCTCTTACTACAGCATGCAATTCTCTTCTCAACCAAGAAATGAATAGCATTTTAACTGTATACATATTTTCACAGAGCAGTTGAGCTGATGCTTTGTATAAAGAGCAGTATAAAGTTTCTTCCAGTCCCCTCTCATCAGACTTCTTTGGAATGGTGATCAGCTGTTACAAATCACTGATCTGTTTATTTCACTTACTTGCAGCAATTCATTTCTGAAGCTGACCCTCTGTCCTTATGTTTCTAGACAACCAGGCTATCCACATTATTTCATAAATTCATATTCATTTCTAAAGGTTATTCATCCATGTAGTACTTACACTATTTTAAATGTGTTTACTTTACCTTTCATTAGATATTTCATAAGCAGTAGCTACTTTTAAAAGGTCAAGCTTAACTACGTGCACACAATGACTCTGTCCTCTTGCATTCTTGCTGTCTGCTGATTGAGAATCTTTCTTTCTGAAGCTTGACAACATTATCCAAATAGTATAAAATGAAATGTAATTGTTTTCTCACTGATCATTACTGATCTCTTCGGTTTTAAAGTATCTTCTAGCGTGCATGATAGTTACTGATCTCAACTGTTTTAAAATATCTTTTAGCGTACATCTTTTACATCTTACTTATACCAGACTGCCTTCTCTGTACATACATTTCCCTGAATTTAAATGGGTTCTCTTACTCAGAGTTTCCAGTGCATTAGTTTTATGAATCTTGCTGTCTAGCCTACTTTCAATCAACATATTTATTTCATCAGCTTTGTCCACATCCCTAGATTTATTGAATGCATTAACAAAACTAACTTTACTTCCTGTTGGTTCTCAGCCATATATTAATTAGCTTTTTCGTTCAGTATTCATTTACTTATCCTGCCCTCCCTGCATTGTCATAGTACCTTTATTAAAAGGAACAAAACAGAGTTTGAAAATATAGGCTTCCATCTGACAGCATGCAATATAACTCTCACTTCAGTTACATATAAACTCATTTTTAAGTAACATTTAAGATATGGTACTTAAATTCATATTAATTAAATCGTTGTTGTCTGCCTGGTGCTTACTGGTTTCAGTGGAGTTAAGGTATTCAGACTAACACTCACATTTTGGTTACATTACATGCTCTTTATATAAACATTTATTCTTTTAAAGTACTGTCCTTACTCTGTGATTCACAGTTGATTTTTTTATGGAATCTCCAACTTTTTTCAAAACTGTTTAATCTCCTTTATTTTATCCATCATTTCTTTTGGAAAACAGGAAAGGGCTTTGCAGAAAGTCTTTTCCTTGAAGTGTCCATAGTTTGTTTTTCTGCACCAGTTGACTGTCTGCTTGTTCCCTCACCACATCTAGTGCCTCAGAGAGTTATTTTTTTCTTTGTCAATTCATCTTGTGTCCATCAAGGGTCTGTGTAGGTTTTTAATCCAAGAGGATAGGTACTCAGTGTAATGCAGGATACAATAACTTGAAATGAAGTTTAGTTTCTTTGCATAGTCTTATGGAAGGGAGAAAACCATTCTTTTAATTTGTGCATGTAATGAAACGTCATTATCCACATAAAGCTTTGCGTTTCTAATCCTTTAAGATTGTTTCCTTCCTCCACAAAATAGAAGGAATTTCCTCTTTAGTTGATATGTCAGCAGTTAAATTGCTCTATGTCTTAGCTACTTTCTGAGTCTGAAATTAGGGATGATTACTCTTTGTGCTTTTTCTGTTTTAATATCATCAACAGAGAGTCCAGTCCATGTGCTGAGGCATTTTCTCATAAAGTCTTTACAATCCTTCTTTCAGTTTGTTCTGGTACTGCTGTAAACCTCAATTCGTCCTTGTATGACCGACCTATCATTGAGTTCAGACAGCTTCTATGCCATATGTTCATAATTTAATTGCTGTTCAACCATAATTTTTTCATCTCCTTTTTAGCAGTTTGAAAACTAGTTATTTCCTCTAAATCTCTAGTTAAAACATCTGTTTATTGCAGGCTTCTATCATTTGCCTCTATAGATATTCCAAGAGGGAACCACTTGTTTTGAAAATCTCAGAAGGAATTAGTTCAATATTTCTTTCTAGGGTGACTGATACGTTTTCTCCTTCAGCTGCTATTACCATCTGCTTTTTTAACCTCCTCTCCACCATACTGCTTTCAGTCTCCTTCTCAGTTTTTCACTGTTGTCTCCCTGTTACTTCATGTTTCTCTTGTTGACCTTCTGGTTGTCATAGACACTTTAGCTAACATTTTCTGTTAACAGTTTAGAGTAGTTTGCAGGTTTTTACTGGTTTCAGCTATTTTCTGTTCAGAACTCTGTCTTTAGTTGCTTACATTATCACCACTACTTTAGAATCATTCAGTATTTGTTTTGTCCATTTAGTCCTCAGTAGCAAACAGCAAGAAGTTCAACCAAATAGCGAAACAAAAATTTGAGCACAAAGAGAAAACCAAGCCAGCTGGAGCCTGAACGCAGGTTTATTGTGTTACAAACAGACAGCGTTTTCACTACACAAAAAAGGTAGCTTCCTCAGAGGATAAAAACACACAAAAACAACACCTTTTTAACTCCGCTCTGTAATAGGTTAACCATTACATCACTTCCTACAGAGCAGGAGCTTATTACAAAGGCGTGAGTTAAAACTACAAAATTTACTATATCATATACCAAAACTTGGCAAACAAAAAAGTTTTATGCAAAACATTTTAAACAATTATCTAAAAATGATTGCGAAGTGTGCTAAATAACTTTTGTAAAGGACACTTCTCATGTGCCACTAAGCACACTAATATAATAATATATTATTAAAAAATATTTGTTTAAAAAATGACAAGATTTTTATAACAAGTTTACAAAAAATCAGCTGTTTAAACCATCGAATACTTCGTAAAAACAAAGACAAAAGGGTGGTTAAATGTAAACTGTATATAAAGTATATATATATATGTACAAGCACAACATGTGTGCTTCAATGTATAATTAGAATAATAATTAACTTTTATGTACTTATTTAGATGTATATTTTTTGTATACATCATTTAAGTCTATATTTTTATGTATATACATCATTGCACCCAAACCAAATTAACCAACCATTTTAAAATTGCAGCTCTTACAAAAAAGAACATAAACAAAATATTACAAAAGTCAGTATACTGGGTAATTAATACAAACCAGCAAGAGTAAATAAATCCTAAGCATTGTTAAAAACCTAGGTACTGTGATTACCAAACTACCATACAAAAAGGTCAGCAAAAGCCAAAGGCTTTTAGGACATAAAACCTATTAACCAACATATTAGTCCCTCAAATGTCTCATGTATAAAGTAAAATAAAACGACAATTGCTAGTACTCGATGCTGGATTACTACCTCATATAAGATTTCAACTTCAAGTAGGGAGCGATATTACAACTCTCATTTAGGCCAGGAAAATTAAAAGCATCTAATTTTAGTTGCCATAATAGTTCTCTAGTTTCTAATAAAATAGATGTAGGGCCACCTCTTACAGGTGTGGTTAGATGATCAATGCCCATGAACTCAAAAGCATGTCCTGGGTAAGCTACTGTATGTTTAGCCAGTGCGTTTTCACACTTGGCATTCTTAATGGCATAACAGTGCTGGTAAATCCGTTGTTTGAACTTCCTATCTGTCTTACCGACATAAAATCCGGGACAACAAGTACAAAAGGCAATATAAATGATAGACATCGTATCACAGTTAATTCTGTGATTAATATAAAATTTAGTGCCCGATATACTGAATGTACTCCCCGTTTTTATGTGGGAACAGAAATTGCATGATCCACACGTGAACGACCCCTTTGTTCTATTACATACTAGAACTGACGAATGAGCTTGTAACAAATCTTTAATATTTTTACCCCTCCTGAACACTGTATAAGGCTTGTCACCCAATTTATTAGACACAGAAGCATTAGAAGATAAAAAGTACCAATTCTTATTCAGAATATCCAAAATGGCTTTAGAATTCAGACTAAATGTCATAATAAATTTGCAAGGGGAATTTTTACATGCTGGTACTGCTGTTGAAACAGGAACTTCTATCATAGAAGAATTCATAGAAGTAACCAAATTTTGACCCCTATCGTTGTCTTCTTGAAATGACATAGAAAGAAGTGGTTTATAAAAACCATTATTTCTCTTCGCAGTAACCTCAACTATCAAGTCATCAATCAACTGGTGAGGGTAGTCACGGTTCAAAAAAAGATCTCTCAGAAATTCGCTTTCAAGTGAGAAATCCTTTGGATCACTACACATTCTAACTGCCCTCACCAACTGACCCTTGACAATAGCTTTTTTCTGCTTAAAAGGGTGAGAGCTGCTGTAATGGAGAAAGGAATTTACATAAGTATCCTTTCTAAAAATGGCAGATTTCAACAAGCCAGTTGTAGTGTCCCTTAACAGTTTGACATCCAAATAGTTGACTTGCTTTGTATCAAAATGGTACGTAAATTTCAGAAATGGTGTCGTTGAATTTAAAAATTCAACAAATGAATGTGCTAATATGGAATCACCCTTAAAAAGAATAAAGGCATCGTCTAAGAAGCGTGTGTAAAACACTAATTTTTCTTTCCACTCAATGTTGTTAAAAACATAATGCCTTTCCCAATATGCCATAAATAAATTGGCTACTGCTGCACCACACGGGGAGCCCATGGCCACCCCTTGTTTCTGTATATAAATGTCTCCTTCAAAGGTAAAAAAATTGGAAGACAAAATAATATCCAATAATTCAGTGACAATATCAATGTCCCTTTTAGTGGCGCCAAGGTCAAGCAGCAAAAGTTCAATCCACTCGAGGGCTTAAATGATGTATACAAAAAATATACATCTAAATAAGTACATAAAAGTTAATTATTATTCTAATTATACATTGAAGCACACATGTTGTGCTTGTATATATATATATACTTTATATACAGTTTACATTTAACCACCCTTTTGTCTTTGTTTTTACGAAGTATTTGATGGTTTAAACAGCTGATTTTGTGTAAACTTGTTATAAAAATCTTGTCATTTTTTAAACAAATATTTTTTAATAATATATTATTATATTAGTGTGCTTAGTGGCACATGAGAAGTGTCCTTTACAAAAGTTATTTAGCACACTTCGCAATCGTTTTTAGATAATTGTTTAAATTGTTTTACATAAAACTTTTTTGTTTGCCAAGTTTTGGTATATGATATAGTAAATTTTGTAGTTTTAACTCACGCCTTTGTAATAAGCTCCTGCTCTGTAGGAAGTGATGTAATGGTTAACCTATTACAGTGCGGAGTTAAAAGGGTGTTGTCTTTGTGTGTTTTTATCCTCTGAGGAAGCTACCTTTTTTGTGTAGTGAAAACGCTGTCTGTTTGTAACACAATAAACCTGCGTTCAGGCTCCAGCTGGCTTGGTTTTCTCTTTGTGCTCAAATTTTTGTTTCGCTATTTGGTTGAACTTCTTGCTGTTTGCTTCAGTGGTTTGTCTTTTGTGCTCATGGAGAGTCCTGCCAGCCCTAATATATTTGGTTCATCCAAACCGGATCCTGTGGATGTACCTAACTTGCTTTCAGCATTAACGTCGAAGATAGAAGCGTTGAATGACCGTTTTTCCGCTTTGGAGAGTGCTTGCGCTTTACGTTCTTCTGCCCATGTGGATTCTTTAGTGACTCGTGCGGGTGCTAGCAGGTCGCTTGTTGAACCAACGGACCTTATACCAGCGGCGCAACCATTTAAAATGGCTGCCCCTTTGCCTAATGCATCACGGACTGAAAGTGGGATGGTGCACCTTAATACACAAAATGAGGTGAATAAGAGAAATAATGCACTTATTGGCGTGGCTTCAATTTCCGAATGGATTCATAATGCAGGTGACTTTATGCAGTTTGTTAAACCAGTTACTAATAGCACGTCGGTGCGGAATAATGCTGTCCCTTCTAACTGTATAGTGACTGTATCAGACAAGTTAAAACTGTTGGACACTAAAACTTTCAAATTAAGGAAATTGCAGCTTGAAGTTGCGTACTTCAAGCAGTGTTTAAATGAGGGCATTGTCCCTAAAGGTCTTAGGAACTCTTTTGTTCCATCAAATCTGGTTAACAGTATAAGTTTTTTACCTGACTTGAAAGTTTTGTTTCAAACACAAGGTTTACAATTGATTGAATTGCTTGTGAAGCACTACACTATTAGTATTGAAGAACTAACTAAAGAAGTCTGCCTTTTAGATGAGGAAATTAAGGTTGATGGGGCTTTTTTGCAATTTAAGTTTGACCATGCTCGTATTTTTTCAAGCATTGATACATACATGGTCAAACTTAAAACAAACAAATCTAAGAAATTATATAGGGACAGGTTGGCGTATACCAATGACAAGGTTTTTCCTAATTTATGTACTACTGTTCAGGCCCCTAGGAGGGATGCTGACTTGGATATAACTGAAGTCGCTGACACGGTGGACCCTAGCAATAATAGGGGTCATAATACCAATGGTGGTAACAATCCCCCTTTGAGGAGAAGTAATAGAAATAGAAACAGGCAGGAGAAGAACGGTGGGTATAATGAAACGTTTACCCCTACCTTTGGTGCCACTTCTGTTAGTGACCCGAATACAGACCAAGTTTTTTTAGGGAAAACAACCAATCAAAGACAGCGGAGGAGGAATCCGAGTTGGAATTAGAGCTTTTGTGTTCTTGTTCTTCTAATAAAGTGACACCTGACATTATTTCAAACAAAAGGGGTGACTTTACCATTTATAATTTTTCTTCGCTTACCTTAGAGCCTGAACTGGTAGAACTTTTAGCGTTAGGCAACACATTTGTACCAACAACAAAATGTGATGTTGCTAAAGTATTGTTGGACTTGAAGTGTTATGTGAGAAGGCTTAATTTGAAATTAATGTTTAATGATTCCTCTGCACCTTCTATGTCTAAACTTAAGCTCCCAAGTGTGTTTAATCTGCCTTTGCATGTGGCCCTTAAAATGTTTGAGAGTGCATGCGAATTAGATATTAGACACTTTGTTAAGTCCACCAATATTAGGTCCAACCTGTTCAATATTTCTAAAGACCAACTGGCTGCTCTTAATAAATTGCGGGCATCAACAGTTAGAATCATCAAGCCAGATAAGGGTGGTGGCTTAGCTATTTTCGAACAAATGGATTACATTGAGAGAATGTGCAGAGTGTTAAATACTACTGCCTATGAAACATCTTCGATCAACGAAATGAATGTGTGTACTAATAGAATAAGAGGCTACTTCAGGGATTTGTTTATATCTGGTAGAATAGACATAGACACTTTTGGTTATATTGACATACTGTATCCTAAAATACCTGTGATGTTTGGCATACCCAAGGTTCACAAGAACCTTGGGGATCCACCAATGAGAGCTTTGATTGATGGTAGATCATCCATCACATACCCATGTTCTAAATATATTGACTCACTGCTTGCCAAGTATGTTAAACTCATCCCTAGTATATGCAAGGACTCTTGGTCTTTTCTATCTAATATGAATGCTTTGACACTTGATGAATCGACTAACTTCTTAACCATCGATGTGGTGGATTTATATACATCCATTCCACACCAAGAAGCCCTCGAGTGGATTGAACTTTTGCTGCTTGACCTTGGCGCCACTAAAAGGGACATTGATATTGTCACTGAATTATTGGATGTTATTTTGTCTTCCAATTTTTTTACCTTTGAAGGAGACATTTATATACAGAAACAAGGGGTGGCCATGGGCTCCCCGTGTGGTGCAGCAGTAGCCAATTTATTTATGGCATATTGGGAAAGGCATTATGTTTTTAACAACATTGAGTGGAAAGAAAAATTAGTGTTTTACACACGCTTCTTAGACGATGCCTTTATTCTTTTTAAGGGTGATTCCATATTAGCACATTCATTTGTTGAATTTTTAAATTCAACTACACCATTTCTGAAATTTACGTACCATTTTGATACAAAGCAAGTCAACTATTTGGATGTCAAACTGTTAAGGGACACTACAACTGGCTTGTTGAAATCTGCCATTTTTAGAAAGGATACTTATGTAAATTCCTTTCTCCATTACAGCAGCTCTCACCCTTTTAAGCAGAAAAAAGCTATTGTCAAGGGTCAGTTGGTGAGGGCAGTTAGAATGTGTAGTGATCCAAAGGATTTCTCACTTGAAAGCGAATTTCTGAGAGATCTTTTTTTGAACCGTGACTACCCTCACCAGTTGATTGATGACTTGATAGTTGAGGTTACTGCGAAGAGAAATAATGGTTTTTATAAACCACTTCTTTCTATGTCATTTCAAGAAGACAACGATAGGGGTCAAAATTTGATTACTTCTATGAATTCTTCTATGATAGAAGTTCCTGTTTCAACAGCAGTACCAGCATGTAAAAATTCCCCTTGCAAATTTATTATGACATTTAGTCTGAATTCTAAAGCCATTTTGGATATTCTGAATAAGAATTGGTACTTTTTATCTTCTAATGCTTCTGTGTCTAATAAATTGGGTGACAAGCCTTATACAGTGTTCAGGAGGGGTAAAAATATTAAAGATTTGTTACAAGCTCATTCGTCAGTTCTAGTATGTAATAGAACAAAGGGGTCGTTCACGTGTGGATCATGCAATTTCTGTTCCCACATAAAAACGGGGAGTACATTCAGTATATCGGGCACTAAATTTTATATTAATCACAGAATTAACTGTGATACGATGTCTATCATTTATATTGCCTTTTGTACTTGTTGTCCCGGATTTTATGTCGGTAAGACAGATAGGAAGTTCAAACAACGGATTTACCAGCACTGTTATGCCATTAAGAATGCCAAGTGTGAAAACGCACTGGCTAAACATACAGTAGCTTACCCAGGACATGCTTTTGAATTCATGGGCATTGATCATCTAACCACACCTGTAAGAGGTGGCCCTACATCTATTTTATTAGAAACTAGAGAACTATTATGGCAACTAAAATTAGATGCTTTTAATTTTCCTGGCCTAAATGAGAGTTGTAATATCGCTCCCTACTTGAAGTTGACATCTTATATGAGGTAGTAATCCAGCATCGAGTACTAGCAATTGTCGTTTTATTTTACTTTATACATGAGACATTTGAGGGACTAATATGTTGGTTAATAGGTTTTATGTCCTAAAAGCCTTTGGCTTTTGCTGACCTTTTTGTATGGTAGTTTGGTAATCACAGTACCTAGGTTTTTAACAATGCTTAGGATTTATTTACTCTTGCTGGTTTGTATTAATTACCCAGTATACTGACTTTTGTAATATTTTGTTTATGTTCTTTTTTGTAAGAGCTGCAATTTTAAAATGGTTGGTTAATTTGGTTTGGGTGCAATGATGTATATACATAAAAATATAGATTTAAATGATGTATACAAAAAATATACATCTAAATAAGTACATAAAAGTTAATTATTATTCTAATTATACATTGAAGCACACATGTTGTGCTTGTACATATATATATACTTTATATACAGTTTACATTTAACCACCCTTTTGTCTTTGTTTTTACGAAGTATTTGATGGTTTAAACAGCTGATTTTGTGTAAACTTGTTATAAAAATCTTGTCATTTTTTAAACAAATATTTTTTAATAATATATTATCATATTAGTGTGCTTAGTGGCACATGAGAAGTGTCCTTTACAAAAGTTATTTAGCACACTTCGCAATCGTTTTTAGATAATTGTTTAAAATGTTTTACATAAAACTTTTTTGTTTGCCAAGTTTTGGTATATGATATAGTAAATTTTGTAGTTTTAACTCACGCCTTTGTAATAAGCTCCTGCTCTGTAGGAAGTGATGTAATGGTTAACCTATTACAGAGCGGAGTTAAAAGGGTGTTGTCTTTGTGTGTTTTTATCCTCTGAGGAAGCTACCTTTTTTGTGTAGTGAAAACGCTGTCTGTTTGTAACACAATAAACCTGCGTTCAGGCTCCAGCTGGCTTGGTTTTCTCTTTGTGCTCAAATTTTTGTTTCGCTATTTAGTCCTCAGTGGTATTCAGTGTTTCCTTGATTGTAGCAAGCAGAGATGTATTATGTACCTTATTTAGCTGCACAGCAGCTGCCTGCATCGGCCGGAGTATACTTTTGTTTTTGCCCTCAACTTTTGGGGACTTTTTTGATCCAAAACTGTGGAAGGTATTTGCACAGGGCACTAACTGACCCAGCTATAGCTCTGCCCCACTTTTTTAACTGTCACACAGTTGTTTACTTTTCCTAATTGGCCTACCTCATCCACTGTGTAGATGCAAAAATAATATTGCTAAAACAGTATGAGTCTGAAAAAAATATAAACAATCATCACATTTATAATTACTCAGTAGCTAAGGAATTCATAAATTTTCCAGGCTCTACTTTATTTTCATCAGGATTATGAGGGAGTCAGAGTCCCTTTGGCAAACAGGCATAAAGCAAACGGCCATTGCTGTATAGGATGCCAGACTATTGCATAATGCAGAGCAACTCAGACATGTTCACATCTAGGGACAATTTAAAGTTTCAGCAGTCAGGCTATTGCACAATACACAGCAGTTCACACATGTTCATATCTAGGAACAATTTAAATTAGCAGCCAGGCTATTGCATAATGTATAACAACTCAGGCATGTTCACATCTAGGGACAATTTAAAGTTTCAGCATTCAGGCTATTGCACAATACACAGCAGTTCACACATGTTCACATCTAGGGACAATTTAAATTAGCAGTCAGGCTATTGCATAATGCATAACAACTCAGGCATGTTCACATCTAGGGACAATTTAAAGTTTCAGCATTCAGGCTATTGCACAATACACAGCAGTTCACACATGTTCATATCTAGGGACAATTTAAATTAGCAGTCAGGCTATTGCATAATGCATAACAACTCAGACATGTTCACATCTAGGGACAATTTAAAGTTTCAGCATTCAGGCTATTGCACAATACACAGCAGTTCACACATGTTCACATCTAGGGACAATTTAAATTAGCAGTCAGGCTATTGCATAATGCATAACAACTCAGACATGTTCACATCTAGGGACAATTTAAGGTTTCAGCATTCAGGCTATATTGCACAATACACAGCAGTTCACACATGTTCACATCTAGGGACAATTTAAATTAGCAGTCAGGCTATTGCAAAATGCATAACAACTCAGACATGTTCACATCTAGGGACAATTTAAAGTTTCAGCATTCAGGCTATTACACAATACACAGTAGTTCACACATGTTCACATCTAGGAACAATTTAAATTAGTGGTCAGGCTATTGCATAATGCATAACAACTCACACATGTTCACATCTAGGGACAATTTAAAGTTTCAGCATTCAGGCAATTGCACAATACACAGCAGTCCACACATGTCCACATCTACGGACAGTTTAAATTAGCAGTCAGGCTATTGCATAATGAATAACAACTCATACATGTTCACATCTAGGGACAATTTAAAGCTTCAGCATTCAGGCTATTGCATAATGCACAACAACTCAGACATGTTCACATATAGGGACAATTTAAAGTTTCAGCATTCAGGCTATTGCACAATACACAGCAGTTCACACATGTTCACATCTAGGGACAATTTAAATTAGCAGTCAGGCTATTGCATAATGCATAACAACTCACACATGTTCACATCTAGGGACAATTTAAAGTATCACCATTCAGGCTATTGCACAATACACAGCAGTTCACACATGTTCACATCTAGGGACAATTTAAATTAGCAGTCAGGCTATTGCATAATGCATAACAACTCACACATGTTCACATCTAGGGACAATTTAAAGTATCACCATTTAGGCTATTGCACAATACACAGCACTTCACACATGTTCACATCTAGGGACAATTTAAATTGAGCAGTCAGGCTATTGCATAATGCATAACAACTCAGACATGTTCACATATAGGGA